>NW_027522694.1:0-85482 GCF_052094955.1 Ictidomys tridecemlineatus
TTACAGCGAGCAGAGGTTGGAAACTGCGGTACATAATGTCTGTTCCAGAGAGAAGATCTCGGAGACAGGGGAGCAGAAGGACTGTTGCAGAGGACAGAGGTTGGAGACTGGGGTGAAAAAGAAATGTTACGGAGAGCAGAGGTTGGAAACTGGAGTGCAGAAGGATCTTACAGAGAGCAGAGGTTGGAGACTGTGGTGCACAAGGACTGTTGCAGAGAGCAGACTTTGGAGACTGGGGTCCAGAAGGTTCGTTGCAGAGAGCAGAGTTTGGAGACTGGGGTTCAGAAGGACTGTAACAAAGAGCAGAGATTGGAGACTGAGGTGCAGAAGGACCATTGCAGAGATGAGATTTTGTTAAGTGAGGTGAAGAATGATTGTTACAAAGAACAGAAGTTGGAGCCTGGGGTGCAGAAGGACTGTTGCAGAGAACAGAGTTTGGAGACTGGGGTTAACAAGGACTGTTGCAGAAAGCAGATTTTGGAGACTGGGATGCAGAAGGACTGTAACAGAGAGCAGAGTTTGGAGACAGGGTTGCAGAAAGATTTTACAGAGCAGAGGTTTGAGACTGATGTGCAATGGGACTATTACAGAGAGCGGAGTTTGGAGACTGGGGTGCAGAAGGATTGTTGCAGATAACAGAGTTTTCAGACTGAGGTGCAGAAGGACTTTTGCAGAGAGCAGAGGTTGGAGACAGGGGTGCAGAAGGACTTTTGCATAGACCAGATGTTGGTTACTGGGGTGCAGAAGGGTCGTTGCAGAGAGCACAGGTTGGAGACTGGGGTGCAGAAGGACTGTTGCAGAGAGCAAACGTTGGAAACTGGTGTGCAGAAGGATCTTTGCAGACAGCAGAGGTTTGAGACCGGAGTGCAGAAGGACTGTTATAGAGAGTAGAGTTTAGAGTCTGAGGTGCAGAAGGATCAATGCAGAGAGATGAGTTTGGAGACTGAGGTGCAAAAGGACTGTTGCAGTGAGCAGAGGTTGGAGTCTGAGGTGCAAAAAGACTGTTACTGAGAGCAGACGTTGGAGACTCTGCTGCAGAAGGATCATTGCAGACAGCAGAGGTTGGAGACATGTGTGCAGAAGGATCCTTAGAGACAGCAGAGGTTGGAGACTGTCGTGAGGAAGGACTTTTACAGAGAGAACAGTTTGGAGACAGGGGTGCAGTAGGACTTATACAGAGAGCAATGTTTGGAGACTGAGGTGCAGAAAAACTGTTGCAGAAAGCAGTTTGGAGACTGGGGTGCAGAAGGAGTGTTGCAGAGAGTAGAGTTTGGAGACTGAGGTGCAGAAGGACCCTTACAGAGAGCAGAAGTTGGAGACTGTTGTACAGAAGGACTGTTACAGAGAGCAGAAGTTGGAGACAGGTGTGCAGAATTATCATACAGAAAGCATACTTTGGAGACTGGGGTGCAGAAGGACTGTTTCGGAGAGCAGAGGTTGGAGACTGGGGTGCAGAAGGATCATTGACGAGAGAAGAGATTGGAGACTGGGGTCAAAAGGCCTGCTACAGACAGAAGAATTTAAAGACTGGGGTTCAGAAGGCCTTTTACAGAGAGCATTGCTTGGAGACTGGGGTGCAGAAGAACAGTTACAGAGAGTAGAGTTTAAGAATTGGGTTGCATAAGGATCTTTCATAGAGCAGAGGTTGAAGACTGAGGTAAAGAAAAACTGGTTTAGAGAGCAGAGGTTGGAGACTAGGGTGTAGAAGAACTGTTGCAGACAGTAGAGTTTGGAGACTGGCGTGCAGAAGGACTGTGGCCGAGAGAAGAAGTTGGAGACTGGGGTGGAGAAGGATTGTTTCAGAGAGTATCGGTTGGAGACTGAAGTGCAGAAGAACTATTACAGAGAGCATAGGATGCAGACTGGGGTGCAGAAGGACTGATTCAGAAAGCAAAGGTTGGTGAGTATGGTGCAGAAAGAGTGTTGCAGAGAGCAGATGTTGGAGACTGGGGTGCAGAAGGACTGTGGCAGAGAGCAGATATTTGATACTGAGGTGCAGAAGGCCTGTTACAGAGAGCAGAATTTGGAGACTGGGGTGCAGAAAGACTCTTACAGTGAGCAGAGTTTGCAGACTGGGTTTCAGAAGGGTCTTACAGAATGCAGACTTTGGAGGCTGAGGTACAGAAAGACTGTTACAGAGAGCAGAGGTTGGATGCTGGAGTTAAGAAGGTTTCTTGCAGAGGGCAAAGTTTTCAGACTGAGGTACAGTATAACTGTTGCAGAGAGACACATTGGAGACTGGGTGCACAAGGACTGTTGCAGTGAGCAGAGTTTGGAGACAGGGTGCAGAAGGATCCTTGCAGAGAGCAGAGGTTGGAGACTGGGGTCCAGAAGAACTGTTGCGGAGAGAAGACTTTGGAGATTGGCATGGGGAGTGACTGTTGCTCAGAGCAGAATTTAATCACTGAGTTGCAGAAGGAATTTTACAGAGAGCAGTGGTTAGAGACTTGAGTGCAGAAGTACTGATACAGAAAGCAGAGATTGGAGACTGTGGTGCAGTGAACTGTTGTAGAGAGCAGATGTTGGAGACTCGGGTACAGAAGAACTGTTGCAGAGAGTAGAGGTATGAGACTTGGGTACAGAAGGACTCTTATGGAGAGTAGAGGTTGGAGATTGGGGTGCAGAAGAACTGTTGCAGTAAGCAGAGGTTGAAGACTAGGGTGGAGAAAGACTTTTTCAGAGAGTAGCATTTTGAGACTGGGTGCCAAAGGACTGTAGCAGAGAGCAGAGGTTGGTGACTGAAGTGCAGAACCACTGTTACAGACAGCAGAGGTTGGAGACTTGGGTGCAGAAGGACTTACACAGAAAGCAGAGGTTGGAGACTGTGGTGCAGAAGGACTGTTCCAAAGAGCAGAGGTTGGAGACTAGGGTAGAGAAAGACTGTTGTCAAGAGCAGGTGTTGGAGACTGGGGTGCAGTAGGACTATTGAAGAGAGCAGAGGTTGAAGACTGAGGTGCAGAAGGACTGTTACAGAGAGCAGAGTTTGGAGACTGTGGTGCAGAAGGACTGATACAGAAAGAAGATGTTGTAAACTGGGGTGCAGAAGGACCATTAAAGTAAATAGAGGTTGGAGACTGCGGAAAAGAACGACTGTTATAGAGAGCAGAGGTTAGAGACTAGGGTGCAGAAGAAGTGTTGTAGAGAAAAAAGGTTGGAGACTGGGGTGCAGAAGGACCATTGCAGATAGTAGAGGTTGGAGAGTGTGTTGCAGAAGCATCTTACATTGAGCAGAGGTTGGACACTGAAGTGCAGAAGGACTGTTTCAGAGAGCAGAGGTTGGAGATTGGGGTGCAGCAGGACTGTTGCAGAGAGCAGAGGTTGGAGTCTGAGGTGCAGAAGGACTGTTAGAGATAGCAGTGGTTGGAGACTGAGGTGCAGAAGAATTGTGACGGAGACCGGAGTTTGGACACTGATTTTCAGAAGGACTATTACAGAGAGCAGAGCGTGGAGACTGGTGTGTAGAAGGATCATTGCAGAGAACAGAGGTTTAAAACTGAGGTGCAGAAGGATCTTTGCAAAGAGCAGAGTTTGGAGAGTGAGGCGCAGAAGGATCGCTACAGAAAACAGAGGTTGGACACTGGGGTTCAAAGGACAGTTACAGAGAGCACAGGTTAAAGACTGGGGTGAAGAAGAAATGCTGCAGAGAGCAGATGTTGTACACTGGGGTCAGAAGGACTGTTGCAGAGAGCAGAGGTTGGAGACTGGGGTGCAGAAGGACTGTTGCAGATAGCAAAGGTTGGAGACTGAGGTGTAGCAGGACTGTTGTAGAAACAGAGGTTGGAGACTGAGGGGTAGAAGGACTGTTACAGAGAGCATAGGTTGGAGACTGTGGTGCAGAAGGACTTATACAAAAAGCATAGTTTGCATACTGGGTTGCAGAAGGTTCTTACATAAAGCAGAGGTTTGAAACTGAGGTGCAGAAGGACTGTTACAGACAGAAGAGGTTAGAGACTGGGGTGCACAAGGACGCTTACAGAGAGCAGAGTTTGGAGACTGCAGTATAGAAGGGCTGTTACAGAGAGCACCATTTTGATTGGGGTAAAGGACTGTTGTAGATAGAAGATGTTGGGGACTGTGGTGCAGAAGGACTGTTGCAGATAGCAGAGGTTGAAGAATGGGGTGCAGAAGGACTGTTGCAGAGAGCAGATTTTTTACATTGAGGTGCAGACGGACTGTTGAAAAGAGCAGATGTTGTAGACTGGGTTGGACAAAGACTGTTTCAGAGATCAAAGGTTGGAGATTGGGGTGCAGAAGGATAGTTTCTGAGAGCAGTATTTGGAGAATAGGGTGCAGAAGGATCATTGCATAGAGTAGAGTTTGGAGACATAGTTGCAGAATGACCGTTTCAGACAGCAAAGTTTTTTGACTGAGGTGCAGAAGGATTGTTACAGAGAGGAGAGGTTGGAGACTGAGGTGCAGAAGGACTGTTGCAGAGAGCAGAGGTTGGAGACTGGGGTGTAGAATAACTGTGAGAGAGAGAAGTGTGTGTAGACTGAGGTGCAGAAGGACTGATAAAGAGAGCAGAGGTTGGAGACTGGTGTGCAAAAGGACTGATATAGAAAGCAGAGATTGGAGACTGGGGTGCAGAAGGACCGTTACAGAGAGCATAGGTTGGAGACTGCAGTACAGAAGGACTGTTATACAGAGCAGAGGTTGGAGACTGGGGTACCGAAGACTGTTTCAGAGAGTATGTGAGAAGACTATGGTTCAGAAGGACTGTTGAAGAGAGCAGAGGTTGGAGAATGGGGGTGCAGAAGAACTGTAACAGAGAGTAGAGGTTGGAGACTGTGGTGCAAAAAGCCTGATACAGAAAGCAGAGTTTGGAGACTGGGGTGTAGAAGTACTGTTACAGAGAGAAGAGGTTGGACAATTTGGTGCAGAATAAGTGTTGTAGAGAACAGAGGTTGGAGACTCGGGTGTAGAAGGACCATTTTAGAAAGCAGAAGTTGGAGACTGCGTTTCAGAAGGTTTTTACAGAGATCACAGGTTGGACACTGAGGTGCAGAAGGACTGTTGCAGAGATAAGGTTGGAGATTGGGGCGCAGAAAGACTGTTGTGGAGAGCAGAGGTTGGAGTCTGAGGTGCAGAAGGAAAGTTACAGAGAGCAGAGGATGGAGACTGAGGTTCAGAAAAACTTATACAGAAAGCAGAGTTTGTAGACTAGGAAGCAGAAGGATCGTTATAAAGAGAGCTTGGAGACTGCAGTTCAGAAGGACTGTTACAGAGAGCAGAGGTTGGAGACTGAGGTGGAGAAGGACTGTGGCAGAGAGCAGATATTGGAGGCTGGGGTGCAGAAAGACTGTTACAGAGAGCAAGGTTGAAGACTGGGGTGCAGAAAGACTGTTGCAGAGAGCAGATGTTACAAAGTAAGGTGCAGAAGTCCTTTACAGAGAGCAGAGTTTGGAGACTATGTTGCAGAAGGACTGATACAGAAAGCAGAGGTTGGAGACTGTGGTGAAGAAGGACCCTTGCAGAGAATAGATGTTGAAGACTCTTGTACAGAAGAAATGTAGAGAACAGAGGTTGGAGACTGGGGTGCAGAGGGACCATTGCAGAGAGCAGAGTTTGGAGATTGGGGTGCAGTAGCAATATTACAGAGAGAAGAGTTTGGAAACTGGGGTGCAGAAGGATCTTACAGAGAGAAGAGTTTGAAAAATCGGATGCAGAAGGACTGTTGCAGAGAGCACAGTTTGGAGACTTGGGGGCAGAAGGATCGTTTCAGAGAGCAGAGTGAGGAGACTGGGGTGCTGAAGAACTGTTACAGAGGGCAGAGGTTGGAGACTTGGGTGTAGAAGGACTGTAGCAGAGAGCAGAGGTTGGAGATTGGGGTGCAGAAGGACTGTTGCACAGGGCAGAATTTGGAGACTGAGGTTCAGAAGTACTGTTACAGAGAGCAGAGGTTGGAGACTTGAGTGCAGAAGGACTGATACAGAAAGCAGTGGTTTTAGACTGGGGTGAAGAAGGACCGTTACAGAGAGAATTGTTTGGAAACTGCAGTACAGAAGGACTGTTACAGAGAGCAGAGGTTGGAGACTTGGTTGGAGAAGAACTGTTGCAGAGATCAGATGTTGGAGACTGGGGTGCAGAATGACTGTTGCAGAGTTTAGAGGTTGGAGATTAGGGTGTAGAAGAACTGTTGCAGACAACAGAGGTTGGAGACTGGGGTGCCGAAGGACCATTGCATAGAGGTGAGGTTGGAGACAGAGGTGCAAAAGTATTGTTACAGAGTTCAGAGGAAGGTTACTGAGGTACCTTCAGAAGGACTGATCCAGAGAGTAGAGGTTGGAGACTGGGGTGCAGAAGGCCTTTTACAGAGAGCAGAGTTTGGAGACTGAGGTGATGAAGGATCGTTACAGAGAGCAGATGTTGCAGACTAAAGTGCAAAAGGACTTTTACTGAGAGGAGAGTTTGGAAACTGGGGTGTAGAAAAATTCTTTAAGAGAGCAGACGATGGAGACTGGGGAGCAGAAAGAGTGTTTATGAGAGCAGAGTTTGGAGATTGGGGTGCAGGAGAAATGATACAGAGA
Source organism: Ictidomys tridecemlineatus (assembly GCF_052094955.1). NCBI lineage: Eukaryota > Metazoa > Chordata > Mammalia > Rodentia > Sciuridae > Ictidomys > Ictidomys tridecemlineatus. Next base: position 6,528 of record NW_027522694.1, read on the forward strand.
AAAGCTGTTGGAGACTGGGGTGCAGAAGACCTGTTACAGAGAGCAGAAGTTTGAGACTGAGGTGCAGAAACACTGTTGCAGAGAGCAGAGGTTGGACACTGGGATTCAGAAGGACTGTTTCAGAGAGCAGAGTTTGGAGACTGCAGTACAGAAGGGCTGTTACAGAGAGTAAAGCTTGGAGACTGGGGTGCAGAAGGAATGTCACAGAGAGCAAAGTTTGGAAACTGAGGTACAGTAGGATCTAATAGAGACCAGAATTTGGAGACTGTGGTGCAGAAGGACTATTGCAGAGAGCAGACGTTGGAGACTGTTATGCAGGAGGATCGTTGAAGAGAGCAAAAGTTGGAGACTCAGTTGCAGAAGAATCATTGCAGAGAGCAAAGTGGAGACTGGGGTGCAGAAAGAATTCTGCAGAAAGCAGAGGTTGGAGACTGGGGTCTAAAGGACTGTTGCAGAGAGCAGAGTTTGGAGACTGAGATGCAGAAGGACTGTTACAGAGAGAAGACGTTGGAGACTGGGGTGAAAAATTATGATATAGAAAGCAGAGGTGGGTGACTGGTGGGCAGTAGGACCGTTACAGAGAGCAGAGGTTGGAAACTGGCGTGCCGAAGGACTGTTTCAGAGAGCAGAGTTTGGACACTAGGGTGCAGAAGGCCTGCAACAGAGAGCATAGGTTGAAGACTGGTTTGCAGAAGGACTGTTATAGAGAATAGATTTTTGAGGCTGGGTTGCAGAAGGATATTACAGAGACCAGGGTTTGGTGACTGAGGTGCAGGACGACTGTTACAGAGAGCAGAGGTTGGAGACTGAGGTGCAGAAGGACGGTTACAGAGAGCAGAGTTTGGTGACTGAGGTGCAGAAGGACTGTTACAGAAAGAAGAGGTTGGAAATTGAGGTGCAGAGGGACTGTTACAGAGAGCATAAGTTAGAGACTGCGGTATACAAAGACTGTAACAGAGAGCAGAGGTGGAAAATATGGTGCTGAAGGACTGTTACAGAGAGCAGAGTTTGGAGACTGGGGTGAAGAAGGATTGTTACAGAGAGCAGAGGTTGGAGACTGGGGGGCAGAAGGACTGTTACACAGAGCAGAGGTTGAAGACTGGGGTGTAGAAGGACTGTTTCAGAGAGAAGAGGTTGGAGACTTTGGTGCAGAAGGACTGTTGCAAAGAGCAGAATTTGGAGACTGAGGTGCAGAAGTACTGTTACAGAGAGCAGAGTTTGGAGACTGGGGTGCAGAAGGACTGTTGCAGATAGTAGAGGTTTGAGACTGGGGTGAAGAAGGACTGTTGCAGGGAGCAGGTTTTGGATACTTGGGTGCTGAAGGACTTTTGCAGAGAGTAGTATTTGGAGACTGAGGTGCAGAAGGACTGTTGCAGATTGTAGAGGTTGGAGACTGGGTTGCAGAAGGACTGATAAAAAAAGCAGAGGTTGGAGACTGAGGTGCAGAAAGACCGTTACAGAGAGCAGAGTTTGGAGACTGCAATACATAAAAACTGTTACAGAGAGCAGAGGTTGGAAACTGGGGTGGAGAAGAACTCTTTCAGAGTGCAGATGTTGGACACTGGGGTGCAGAAGAACTGTTGCAGAGAGCTGAGGTAGGAGACTGAGATGCAGAAAGACTGTTACAGAGAGCAGAGTTTAAAGACTCCGTGCAGAAGGACTGATACAGAGAGCAGAGTTTGGAGACTTGGGTGCAGAAGGCCTGTTACAGAGAGGAAATGTTGGAGACTGGGTGCAGAAGGGCTGGTAAAGAGAGCAGAGTTTCGAGACTTGGTTGCAGAATGATATTACCTAGAGCAGAGTTTGGAGACTGAGGTGCAGAAGGATTGTTATAGAGAGCAGAGGTTAGTGACTGAGGTGCAGTAGGATCATTGCAGAGAGCAGAGTTTGGAAACTTGAGTGCAGAAGGACGGTTGCAGAGAGCAGATGTTGGAGACTGGGATGCAGAAAGATCATTGCAGAGAGCAGAGATTGGACACTGGGTTGCAGAAAGACTGTTACACAGAGCAGAGGTTGAAGACTGGGGTGTAGAAGGACTGTTGCAGAGAGTAGAGTTTGAAGACTGCGGTGAAGAATGACTGTTACAGAGAGGAAAGGTTGGAGACTGGGTGCAGAAGGGCTGTTACAGAGAGCAGAGTTTGGAGAGCGGGATGCAGAAGGACTGATACAGAAAGGAGAGGTTGGAGACTTGGGTCCAGAATGAACCTTACAGAGAGCAGAAGTTGGAGACTGCAGTATAGAAGGACTGTTACAGAGAGCAGAGATTGGAGACTAGGGTACACTATGAATGTTGCAAAGAGCAGAGGTTTGAGAATGGGATGCAGAAGGACTTCTGCAGAGAGCAGAGTTTGGAGACTGAGGCGCAGTAGGACTCTTACAGAGAGCAGAATTTGGAAACTGTGGTGCAGAAGGACTGATACAGAATGCAGAGTTTGGAGACTGTGGTGCAGAAGGACTGTTGTAGAGAGCAGAGGTTGAATACTTGGGTTGAGAAGGAATGCTACAGAGAGCAGAGTTTGGAGACTGGGGTGCTGTTTCTTACAGAAAGCAGAAGTTAGAGACTGCGGTACAGAAGGACTCTTACAGAGACAAGAGGTTGGAGACTGGGGTGGAGAAGTACTTTTTCAGAGAGTAGATGTTGGAGACTGGGGTGCAGGAGGGCTGTTGAAGAGAGCAGACATTGGAGACTGGGGTCCAGAAAGATCGTTGCAGTGAGCCTAGTTTGCAGTCTGGGGTGCAGAAAGCTGTTGCAGAGAGCAGAGGTTGGAGACTGAGGTGCAGAAGGACTGTTACAGAGAGCAGATGTTGGAGACTGGGGTTCAGATGGATCTTACAGAGAGCTGATTACGGAGACTGAGGTGCAGAAGGATTGTAACAGACAGCAGAGGTAGGAGACTGGGGTGCAGGAGGTTCGTTTCAGACAACAGAGTTTTCAGACTGTGGTGCAGAAAGACTTGCAGAGAAGAGATGTTGAAGACTGGGATGTAGAAGGACTGTTGGAGAGAGCAGATGTTGGAGACTGGGGTGCAGAAGGACCGTTGCAGAGAACAGAGTTTGCAGACTGAGGTGCAGAAGGTTTGTTACAGACAGCAGAGTTTGGAGGCTGGGGTGCAAAAGGACTGTTGCAGAGAGCAGAGGTTGGAGACGGAAGTGCAGAAGGACTGTTGCAGAGAGTAGAGGTTGGAGACTGGCGTGCAGAAGTACTGTTGCAGAGAGCAGAGGTTGGAGACTAAGGTGCAGAAGGACACTTAGAGCAGAAGTTTGAAACTGGGCTGCAGAAGGACTGATACACAAAGCAGAGACTCTAGTATGGGGTGCAGAAAGAACGTTACAGAGAATAGAGTTTAGAGAATGCAGTACAGAAGGACTGTTGCAGAGAGCAGAATTTAGAGACTGGGGTGCAGAAGGTCTGTTGCAGAGAGAAGAGTTTGGAGACTGACGTGCAAAAGTCTTGTTACATAGAACAGATGTTGGAGACTGGGGTGCAGAAGGATCGTTGCAAATAGGAGAGCTTGGAAACAGGGATGCAGAAGGATCTTACAGAGAGCAGAAGTTAGAGACTGAGGTGCAGAAGGACTGTTGCAGAGATGAGAGGTTGGAGACTGGGGTGCAGTAGGATCATTGCAGAGAGGAGAGGTTGGAGATTTGGATGCAGAAGGATCATCACAAAGAGCAGAGTTTGGAGACTGTGGTTCAGAAGGCCGGCTACAGAGAGCAGAGTATGGAGACTGGCGTGCAGAGGGCCTGTTACAGAGATGAGAGGTTGGAGACTGGGGTGGAGAAGGACTGTTATAGAGTCCACAGTTTGGAGACTGGGTTGCTGAAGAATCTTACAGAGAGCAGAGTTTAGAGACTGATGTGCATGTATACTGTTACATAGAGCAGTGGTTGGAGACTGGGGTGCAGAAGGATCATGCAGAGAGCAGACGTTTCAGACTGAGGTGCAGAAGGACTGTTACAGGGAGCAGAGTTTGGAGACTGAGGTGTAGAAGGACTGTTACAGAGTGCAGAGTTTGGAGACTTAGGTGTAGAAAAACTGTTAGGAAGCGAGGTTGGAAATTGGCGTGCAGAAGGACCGTTGAAGAGAGCAGAGTTTGGAGACTGAGGTTTAGGACTGTTACCGAGAGCAGAGGTTTGAGACTGGGATGCAGAAAGACTCTTACAGAGAGCACAAGTTGGAGACTGAGGTGCAGAAGTATGGATACAGAGAACAGAGGTTGGAGACTGGGGTTCAGACAGGCTGATACAGAAAGCAGAGTTTGGAGACAGGGGTGTAGACAAAACGAAACAGAGAGAAGATGATGGACACTGCGGTAGAGAAGGACTGTTACAGAGATCAGATCTCGGAGACTGTGGAGCAAAAAGACTTTTGCAGAGAGAATAGGTTGGAGAATGAGGTGCAGAAGGACTGTTACAGAGAGCAGAGTTTGAAAACTGGGTTGCAAAAGGACTTTTACAGAGAGCAGAGTTTTTAGACTTGGGTGCAGAAGGACTGTAACAGAGAGCAGAGGTTGGAGAATAGGATTCAAATGGATCTTACAGAAAGCAGAGTTTGGAGACTGGGGTGCAAAAGGACTGTTGAAGAGAGCAGATGTTGGAGACTGTGGTGGAGAAGAATCGCTGCAGAGAGAAGAGGTTGGAGACTGGGGTGCAAAAGGCCTGTTACACAGAGCAGAGTTTGGAGACTGCGTTGCAGAAGTCCTGTTACAGAGAGCAGAGGTTGGAGACTGTCGTGCATGTGGACTGATACAAAGTGCAGAGTTTAAATTCTGGGTTGCAGAAGGATCAAACAGAGGGAACAGTTTGGAGACTGAGGTTCAGAAGAACTGTTACACAGAGTAGAGGTAGGAGTATGGGGTGCAGAAGGGTCGTTGCAGAGAGCAGAGTTTTCAACTGAGGTGCAGAATGACTGTTGCAGAGAGCAGATGTTGGAGAATGGCGTGCAGAAGGACTGTTGCAGAGAGCAGATGTTGGTAACAAGGGTCCAGAAAGACTGTTGTAGAAAGCAGAGTTTGAAGACTGGGGTGCAGAAGGACTGTTGCAGAGAGCAGAGGTTTGAGACTGAGGTGCGGAAGTTCTGTTACACAGAGCAGAGTTTGGAGACTCGGGTTCAGAAGGACAGTTTCAGAGAGCAGAGGTTAAATACAGGGATGCAGAGGGATCTTACAGATAGCAGAATTTGGAGACTGAGTTGCAGAAGGACTGTTGCAGAGATCAGAGGTTGGAGACTGAGTTGCAGAAGGACTCTCACAGAGAGCAGAGGTTGGAAACTAGGGTACAGAAGGACTGATACAGAAAGCAGCGATTGGAGTCTGGGGTGCAGAAAGACTGTTACAGAGAGCAGAAGTTTGATACTGCAGTAATGGAGGACTGTTTCAGAGAGCAGTGGTTGAAGACTGGGGTGCAGCAGTACTGTAGTAGAGAGCAGATGTTGGTAACTAGGGTGCAGAAGGACTGTTGCAGAGAGCAGAGTTTGGAGACTGGGGTGCAGAATGACTCTTGCGGAGAGCAGAGGTTGGAGAACTGGGGTGCAAAAGGACTGTTACACAAAGCACAAGTTGAAGACTGAGGTACAGAAGGTAGATACAAAAAGCAGAGGTTGGAGACTGGGGTTCAGAAAGACTGATTCAAAAAGCAGAGGTTGGAGACTGGGTTGCAGAAAGACCGCTACAGAGAGCAGATTTTGGAAACTGCGGTACATAAGTTCTGTGACAGAGAGCAGATCTCGGAGACTGGGGGGCAGAAAGACTGTTGAAGAGGAGAGAGGTTTGAGACTGGGGTGAAGAAGAAATTTTACAGAGAGCAGAGTTTGAAAACTGGAGTGAAGAAAGATCTTACAGAGAGCAGAGTTTGGAGACTATATTGCAGAAGGACTGTTGCAGAGAGCAGAAGTTAGAGACTGGGGTCCAGAAGGTTTGTTGCAGAGAGCAGAGTTTGGAGACTGAGGTGCAGAAAGACTGTTTCAGAGATGAGAGGTTGGAGACTGGGGTTTAGTTTGATCATTGCAGAGAGCAGAGTTTGGAGACAGGCGTGCAGAATGATCGTTGCATAGAGCAGAGTTTGGAGACTTTCATGAAGAAGGCCTGTTACAGAGAGGAGAGGTTGGAGACTGGGGTGCAAAAGGACTTTTATAGAGAGAAGTGTTTGGAGACTGGTTTGCTGAAGGTTCTTACAGAGAGCAGAGGTTGGAGACTGAGCTGCAGGTTGACTGTTACAGAGAGCAGTGGTTGGAGACTGCGGTGCAGAAGAATTGTGGATAGCAGAGGTTTCAGACTGAGGTACAGGTGGACTTTTACAGAGAGCAGTGATTGGAGACTGGGGTGTAGAAGGACTGTTACAGAGAGCAGAGTTTGGAGACTCAGGTGCAGAAAAACTGTTACAGGAAGCAGAGTTTTGAAATTAAGGTGCAGAAGGACCTTTACACAGAGCAAAGTTTGGAGACTGCGGTATAGGACTGTTACTTAGAGCAGAGGTTGGAGACGGGGGTGCAGAAGGACTCTTACATAGAGCATAGGTTGGAGACTGAGGTGCAAAGTATAGATACAGAGAACAGATTTTGGAGACTGGTGTTCAGGCAGACTGATACAGAAAGCAGAGGTTAGAGACTGGGGTGTAGAAGGACCTTTACAAAAAGCAGAGGTTTGAGACTGCGAAACAGAAGGACTGTTACAGAGAACAGATCTCTGAGACTGGGGAGCAGAAGGACTGTTGCAGAGAGCAGAGGTTGGAGACTCGGGTAAAGAAGGAATGTTATAGAGAGCAGAGTTTTGAAACTGGAGTGTAGAAGGGTTTTATAGAGAGCAGAGGTTGGAGACTGTGGTGCAGAAGGACTGTTGCTGAGAGCAGAGGTTGGAGACTGAAGTCCAGAAGGATCCTTGCAGAGAGCAGAGTTTGGAGACTGGGGTGAAGAAGGAGTTTGGAAAAGAGCAGATGTTGAAGACTGGGGTGCAGAAGGAATGTTGCAGAGAGCAGATTTTAGAGACTGGGGTGCAGAAGGACTGTTACAGAGAGCAGAGGTTGGAGACTGAGGTGCAGAAGGACTGTTACAGAGAGCAAAGTTTTGAGACTTGGTGTATAAGGACTGTTACAGAGAGCATAGGTTGGAGACTGGGGTTCAGATGGATCTTACAGAGAACAGAGTTTGGAGACTGGGGTTCAAAACGACTGTTGCACACAGCAGATGTTGGAGACCGGGTTGGAGAAGAATCATTTAAGAGAGAAGAGGTTGGAGACTGGGGTGCAGAAAGCCTGTTACAAAGAGCAGAGGTTGGAGACTGGGTTGCAGAAGTCCTGTTACAGAGAGCAGAAGTTGGAGACTGTTGTGCAGAAGGACAAGTACAAAGTGCAGAATTTAAAGACTGGGTTGCAGAAGGATCTTACAGAAAGCAGAGTTGGAAGACTGAGGTGCAGAAGGACTGTTGCAGAGAGCAGATGTTGGTAACTAGTGTGCACAAGGACTGTTGTAGAGAGCAGAGGTTTTAGACTAGGGTGGAAAAAGACTGTTGAAGAAAGCAGAGGTTTGAGACTGAGGTGCGGAAGTCCTGTTACAGAGAGCAGAGTTTGGAGACTCGGGTGCAGAAAGACTGTTATAGATAGTGGAGTTTGGATACAGGGGCGCAGAAGCATCTTACAGAGAACAGAATTTGGAGACTGAGGTGCAGATGGACTGTTGCAGAGATCAGAGGTTGGAGACTGGGGTGCAGAAGGATCATTGCAGAGAGCACATTATGGAGACTGGGGTGCAGAAGGCCTGCTACAGAGAGCAGAGTTGGGAGACTGGCGTCCAGAAGGCCTATTACAGAGAGAAGAGGTTGGAGACTGGGGTGCAGAACAACTGTTATAGAGAACAGAGTTTGGCGACTGGGTTGCTGAAGGATCTTACGGAGAGAAGAGTTTGGAGACTGAGGTGCAGGTGGACTGTTACAGAGACCAGTGGTTGAAGACTGAGGTGCAGAAGGACCATGCAGTGAGGAGAGGTGTCAGACTGAGGTGCAGAAGGACTGTTACAGAGAGAAGAGGTTTGAGACTGAGGTGTAGAAGTACTTTTAGAAAGAGCAGAGTTTGGACACTGAGGTGAAGAAGGACTGTTACAGAAAGAAGTGGTTGGAAATTGGCGTGCAGAAGGACGGTAACAGAGACCAGAGTTTGGAGACTGTGGTATAGGAAAACTGTAACAGAGAGCAGAGGTTGGAGACTGAGGTGAAGAATAATAAATAAAGAGAGCAGAGGTTTGAGACTGGGTTTTACACGGATCCTAAAGAGAGCAGAGTTTGAAGAGTTAAGTGCAGAAGGACTGTCCCAGAGAGTAAAGGTTGGAGACTGAGGTGCAAATTTTTGTTACTTAGAGCAGAGGTTGTACACTGGGGTGCAGAAGGATTGTTGCAATAAGCAGAGCTTGGAGACAGGGGTTCAGAAGGATCTTACAGAGAGCAGAAGTTAGAGACAGAGTTGCAAAAGGACTGCTGAAGAGATCAGAGGTTGGAGACTGGGTTGCAGAAGGATCGTTGCAGAGAGCAGAGTTTGAAGACTGGGGTGCAGAAGGCCTGCTATAGAGAGGGAGTTTAAAGACTGGCGTGAAGAAGGCCTGTTACAAAGAGGAGAGGTTGGAGACTGGGGTGCAGAAGGACTGTTATAGAGAGCAGAGTTTCAAGACTGAGTTCCTGAAGGATCTTACAGAGAGCAGAGTTTGGAGACTGAGGTGCAGGTGGACTGTTACAGAGAGCAGTGCCTTAAGACTGGGGTGCAGAAGGATTATGCAGAGAGCAGAGTTGTCAGACTGAGGTGCAGATGGACTGTTAAAGAGAGCAGAGTTTGGAGACTGAGGTGCAGAAGGATAGATACAGAGAGCAGAATTTTGAGACCGGTTTTAGAAGGATCCTACATAGAGCAGAGGTTGGAGAGTGAAGTGCAGAAGGACTGTTACAGAGAGTAGAGGTTGGAGACTGAGGTGCAGAAGGACAGTTTCAGAGAACTGAGTTTGGAGACTGAGGTGAAGAAGGATTGTTATAGAGATCAGAATTTGGAGACAGGGGTGCAGAGGGACTGTTGCAGAGATCAGAGGTTGGAGACTGGGGTGCAGAAGGACTGTTGCAGAGAGTAGAGGATGGAGATTGGGCTGAAGAAAGAATGTTGCAGAGAGCAGAGTTTGGAGACTGTTGTGCAGAAGGACTCTTAGAGAGAGCAGAAGTTGGAGACTGGGGTGCAGAAGGACTGTTGCAGAGAGCAGAGGTTCGAGGTTTAGGTGCAATATCTCGTTACATAGAGCAGAGGTTGGACACTGGGGTGCAGAATGATCGTTGAAATAAGCAGAGCTTTGAGACAGGGGTGCAGAAGGATCTTACAGAGTGCAGAAGTTGGAGACTGAGTTGCAGAAGGACTGTTGCAGAGATCAGAGCTTAAAGACTGAGGTGCAGTAGGATCATTGCAGAGAGCAGAAGTTGGAGACTGAGGTGCAGATGGACTGTTGCAGAGATAAGAGGTTGGAGACTGGGGTTCAGAAGGATCATTGCAGAGAGCACATTATGGAGACTGGGGTGCAGAAGGCCTGCTACGGAGAGCAGAGTTGGGAGACTGGCGTTCAGAAGGCCTTTTACAGAGAGGATAGGTTGGAGACTGGGGTTCAGTAGGATCATTGCAGAGAGCAGAAGTTGGAGACTGGGGTGCAGAAGGATCCTTGCAGAGAGAAGAGTTTGAAGACTGGTGTGCAGAAGGCCTGCTACAGAGATCAGAGTTTTGAGACTGGTGTGCAGAAGGCCTGTTACAGAAAGGAGAGGTTGGAGGCTGGGTGCAGAAGGACTGTTATAGAGAGCAGAGTTTGGAGACTGAGTTACTGAAGGATCTTACAGAGAGAAGAGGTTGAAGACTGAGGTGAAGGTGGACTGTTACAGAGAGCAGTGGTTGGAGACTGGGGTGCAGAAGGATCATGTAGAGAGCAGAGGTGTCATACTGAGGTTCAGATGGACTGTTACAGAGAGCAGAGGTTGGAGACTGAGGTGTATAAAGACTGTTACTGAGAGCAGAGTTTGGAGACTGAGATGCAGAAAAACTGTTACAGAAAGAAGTGGCTGGAAATTGGGGTGCAAAGGGGCCGTAAAAAAGACCAGAGTTTTGAGACTGCGGTATAGAAAAACTGTAACAGATAGCAGAGGTTGGAGACTGAGGTTCAGAAGGATAGATACAGAGAGCAGAGTTTTGAGACTGGGGTTCAGAAGGGCTGATACAGAAAGCAGAGTTTGGAGACTGGGGTGCAGAAGGACCGTTACAGAGAGCAGAGGTTGGAGACTGGGGAGCAGAAGGACTGTTGCAGAGGACAGAGTTTGGAGACCGGGGTGTTCCAGGACATTTGCAGAAAGCAGAGGTTAAACAATGGGGTGGAGAAGGAATGTTACAAAGAGCAGAGTTTGGATACTGGAGTGCAGAAGGATCTTACAGAAAGCAGAGGTTGGATACTTTGGTGCAGAAAGACTGTTGATGAGAGCAGAGGTTGGAGACTGGGGTGGAGAAGGACTATTGCAGAGAGCAGAGGTTGGAGACTGGGGTGCAGAAGGACTGATGCAGAGAGCAGAGTTTGGAGACTAGAGTGCAGAAGGACTGTTGCGGAGAGCAAAATTTGGAGACTTGGCGTGCAGAAGTCTTTTTACATAGAGCAGAGGTTGGAGACTGAGGGGCAGAAGGATTGTTACAGAGAGTAGAGTTTAAAGACTGGGGTGCAGAAGGACTGTTGCAGAGAGCAGAGGTTGGATACTGAGGTGCCGAAAGACTCTTAGAGAGAGCAGAATTTGGAGACAAGGGTGCATAAAGACTGATACAGAAAGCAGAGTTTGGAGTCCTTGCTGCAGAAAGACCTTTACAGAGAGCAGAGTTTATAGAATGCAGTATAGAAAAACTGTTGCATAGAGAAGAGGTTGGAGACTGAGGTGCAGAAGGATAGATACAGAGAACAGAGGTTGGAGACTGGGGTTCCGAAAGACTGATACAGAAAGCAGAGTTTGGAGACTGCGGTGTAGAAGGACTGTTACAGAGAGCAGAGTTTGGAGACTCGGGTGCAGAAGGACTGTTACAGGAAGCAGATTTTTGAAATTGGGGTGCACAAGGACTTTTACAGAGAGCAGATGTTCGAGACTGTGGTATAGGACTGTTATCCAGAGCAGATGTTGGAGACTAGGGTGCAGAAAGACTCTTACATAGAGAACAGGTTGGAGACTGAGGTGCAGAAGAATAGATACAGAGAACAGACGTTGGAGACTAAGGTTCAGACACACTTATACAGAAAGCAGAGGTTGGAGACTGGGGTGTTGAAGGACCGTTACGAAGAACAGAGTTTAAAGACTGCTGTACAGAAGGACTGTTACAGAGAGCAGATGTTCGAGACTGGGGAGCAGAAGGACTGTTGCAGAGGACAGAGGTTTGTGACTGGGTTGGAGAAGGAATGTTACAGAGAGCAGAGTTTGGAAACTGGAGTGCAGATAGATCTTACAGAGAGCAGATGTTGGAGACTGTGGTGCAGAAGAACTGTTGCAGAGAGCAGACATTGGAGAGTGGGGTTCAGAAGGATCATTGCAGAGAGCAGAGTTTGGAGACTGGGGTGCAGAAGGATCATTGCAGAGAGCAGAGTTTTGAGACTGGCATGCAGAATTCCAGTTACAGAGAGGAGAGGTTGGAGACTGGGGTGCAGAAGGACTGTTATACAAAGCAGTGTTTGGAGACTGGGTTGCTGAAGAATCTTACAGAGAGCAGAGGTTGGAGACTGAGGTGTAGAAGGACTGTTAAAGAGAGGAGAGTTTGGAGACTCAGGTTCAGAAGGATTGTTACAGAAAGCAGAGTTTCGAAATTGGGCTGCAGAAGGACCATTACAGAGAGCATAATTTGGAGACTGCGATATAGGTCTGTTACCTAGAGCACAGGTTGCAGACTGAGGTGCAGAAGGATAGATACAGAGAACAGAGGTTGGAGACTGGGGTTCAGACAGACTTATACAGAAAGCAGATATGGAGACTGGGGTGTAGAATGATCGTTACAAAGAGCAGAGGTTGGAGACTGCGGTACAGAAGAACTGTTACAGAGAGCAGATCTCGGAGTCTGGGGAGCAGAAAAACTGTTGTAGAGGACAGAGGATGGAGACTGGGGTGGAGAAGAAATGTTACAGAGAGCAGAGTTTGGAAACTGGAGTGCAGAAAGATCTGACAGAGAGAAGAGTTTGGGAACTGTGGTGCAGAAAAACTGTTGCAAAGAGCAGACATTGGAGACTGGGTTCCAGAAGGATCGTTCAAGAGAGCAGATTCTAGAAACTGGGGTGCAGAAAGACTGTTACATAGAGCAGAGGTTGGAAACTGAGGTGCAGAAGGACTGTTAAAAAGAGCAGAGTTTGGATACTGGGGTGCAGAAGGCCTGTTACAGAGAGCAGAGTTTGCAGACTGGGGTTCAAAAAAAGTGTTGCAGAGATCAGATGTTGAAGACTGGGGTGGAGAAGAATCGTTGCAGAGAGAAGAGGTTGGAGACTTGGGTGCAGAATGTCTCTTACAGAGAGCAGAGATTGGAGACTATTGTGAAGAAGGACTGTTACAGAGTGCAGAGTTTAAAGACTGGATTGCAGAAGAATCTTACAGAGAGCAGAGTTGGGAGACCGAGGTGCTGAAGGACTGTTACAGAGAGCAGAGGTTGGAGACTGGGGTGCAGAAGGGTCGTTGCAGAGAGCAGGGTTTTGAGACTGTGGTGCAGAAAAACTGTTTTAGAAAGAAGATGTTGGAGACTGGGGCACAGAAGGACTGTTGCAGAGAGCAGATTTTGGTAACTCGGGTGCAGAAGGACTGTTGTAGAGAGCAGAGGTTGCAAACTGGGGTGCAGGAGGACTGTTACAGAGAGCAGAGGTTGGAGACATGGATGTAGAAGGACTGTTACAGAGAGCAGAGGTTGGATACAGGGGTGCAGAAGGATCTTGCAGAGAGCAGAATTTGGAGACTGAGGTGCAGAGGGACAGTTGCAGAGATCAGAGGTTTGAGACTGAGGTGCAGTACGATCATTGCAGAGAGCAGATGTTGGAGACTGGGGTGCAGAAGGCCTGTTACAGAGAGAAGAGGTTGGAGACGGGGGTGCAGAAGGACAGTTATAGAGAGCAGAGTTTGGAGACTGGGTTGCTGAAGGATCTTACAGAGAGCAGATGTTGGAGACTGAGGTGCAGGTGGATTGGTACAGAGAGCAGTGTTTGGAGACTGGGGTGCAGAAGGATCGTGAAGAGAGCAGAGGTGTCAGACGGAGGTTCAGTACGACTGTTACAGAGAGCAGAGGTTTGAGACTGAGGTGTAGAAGCACTGTTACAGAGAGCAGAGGTTTGAGACTGAGGTGTAGAAGCACTGTTACAGAGAGCAGAGTTTGGAGACTGAGTTGCAGAAGGACTGTTTCAAAAAGCAGAGGTTGAAAATTGGGGTGCAGAAGGACCGTTACAGAGAGCAGAATGTGGAGACTGCGGTATAGAAAAACTGTTACAGAGAGCAGAGGTTGGAGACTGGGGTGCAGAAGGAATGTTACAGAGAGCACAGGTTGGAGACTGAAGTCCAGAAAGATAGATACACAGAGCAGAGTTTTGAGACTGATGTTCAAAAGGACTGATCCAGTAAGCAGAGTTTTGAGACTGGGGTGCTGAAAAACTGTTACAAAGAGCAGAGGTTGGAGACTGGGGAGCACAAGGATTGTTGCAGAGGATAAAGGTTGGAGACTGGGGTGCCACAGTACACGTGCAGAAGGAAGAGGTTAAAGACTGGGGTGGAGAAGGAATGTTACAGAGAGCAGAGTTTGGAAACTGGAGTGCAGAAGGATCTTACAGAGAGCAGAGTTTGGAGACTGTGGTGCAGAAGGTTTGCTACAGAGAGCAGAGGTTGGAGACTTGGATGCAGAAGGACTGTTACAGAGAGCAGAGGTTGGAGACTGCGGTCCAGAATAATCGTTGCAGAGAGCAGAGTTTGGATACTGGGGTTCAGAAGGACTGTTGCAGAGAGTAGAGGTTAGACATGAGGTGCAAAAGGACTGTTGCAGAGAGCAGAGGTTGGAATCTGATGTGCAGAAAGACTCTTACAGAGAGCAGAGTTTGGAGACTGGGGTGCAAAAGGACTGTTACAGAGAGCAGAGGTTGGAGACTGTGGTTCAGAAGGACTGTTGCAGAGATCAGAGGTTAAAGACTGTGGTGCAGTAAGTTCAATGTGGAGAGCAGATATTGGAGACTGGTGTGCAGAGGATCCTTGAAGAGAGCAGATTTTGAAGACTGGGTTGCAGAAAGCCTGCTACAGAGAGCAGATTGTAGAGACTGACGTGCAAAAACACTGTTACAGAAACTAGTGGTTGGAAATTGGGGTGCAGAAGAAACGTTACAGAGACCAGAGTTTGGAGACTTCGGAATAGAAAAACTTTCACAGAGCGCAGAGATTGGAAACTGGGGTGCAAAAGGACTGTTGCAGAGAGCAGAGGTTGGAGACTGGGGTCTAAAAAGATCGTTGCAGAGAGCAGAGTTTGGAGACTGGGGTGCAGAAGGACTGTTGCGGAGAGCAGAGGCTGGAAACTAGGGTGTAGAAGGACTGTTGCAGAGAGCACATTTTGGAGACTGGAGTGCAGATGGACTGTTGCAGAGAGCAGAGGTTGGAGACTGGGGTCTAAAAAGATCATTGCAGAGAGCAGAGTTTGGAGACTGGGGTGCAGAAGGACTGTTGCAGAGAGCAGAGGCTGGAAACTAGGGTGTAGAAGGACTGTTGCAGAGAGCACATTTTGGAGACTGGAGTGCAGATGGACTGTTGCAGAGAGCAGAGGTTGGAGACTGAGGTGCAAAAGGAATGTTACAAAGAGCAGAGTTTGGAGACTGGGGTGCAGAAGGACTGTTACAGAGAGCAGAGGTTGGAGACTGGGGTCTAAAAAGATCGTTGCAGAGAGCAGAGTTTGGAGACTGGGGTGCAGAAGGACTGTTGCAGAGAGCAGAGGCTGGAAACTAGGGTGTAGAAGGACTGTTGCAGAGAGCACATTTTGGAGACTGGAGTGCAGATGGACTGTTGCAGAGAGCAGAGGTTGGAGACTGAGGTGCAAAAGGAATGTTACAAAGAGCAGAGTTTGGAGACTGGGGTGCAGAAGGACTGTTACAGAGAGCAGAGGTTGGAGACTGGGGTCTAAAAAGATCGTTGCAGAGAGCAGAGTTTGGAGACTGGGGTGCAGAAGGACTGTTGCAGAGAGCAGAGGCTGGAAACTAGGGTGTAGAAGGACTGTTGCAGAGAGCACATTTTGGAGACTGGAGTTCAGATGGACAATTGCAGAGAGCAGAGGTTGGAGACTGAGGTGCAAAAGGAATGTTACAAAGAGCAGAGTTTGGAGACTGGGGTGCAGAAGGACTGTTACAGAGAGCAGAGGTTGAATACTAGGTTTCAGATGGATCTTATGTAGAGCAGAGTTTGAAGACTGGGGTGCAAATGGACTGTTGCAGAGAGCAGAGGTTGGAGACTGGAGTGCAGAAGGTATGTTACAGAGAGCAGAGTTTTGAGACTGAGGTGCTGAAAGATCGTTGCAGTGAGCAGAACTTGGATACTGAGGTGCAGTGGACTGTTGCAGAGAGCAGAGGTTGTAGACTGAGGTGCAGAAGGAATGTTACAGAGAGTAGAGGTTGTAGATTTGGGTTCAATAGGCCTGTTACAGAGAACAGAGGTTGGAGTCTGGGGTGCAGAAGGATTGTTACAGAGAGCAGAGTTTGGAGACAGGGTTGCAGAAGGATCTTAAAGAGAGCAGAGTTTGGAGACTGATGTGCAGCAAAACTGTTACCGAGAGCAGAGTTTGGAGACTGGGGTGCAGAAGAATCATTGCAGATCACAGAGTTTTCAGACTGAGGTTCAGAAGGACTGTTGCAGATGGCAGATGTGGGAGACTGGGGTGCAGAAGAACTGTCGGAAAGAGCAGAGGTTGGAGACTGAGGTGCAGAAGGAATGTTACAGAGAGAAGAGTTTGGAGACTTGGGTGCAGAAGTACTGATACAGAGAGCAGAGGTTGGAGACTGGGATGCAGAAAGACCACTAGAGAGAGCAGAGATTGGAGACTGCAAAAGTACAAAAGGACCGTTACAAAGAGCATACGTTGGAAACTAGGGTACAGAAGGACTGTTTCAGAGAGCAGATTTTGGAGACTGTGGTTTAGAAGGACTGTTGCGGAGAACAGAGGTTAGAGAATGGGGTGTAGAAGGACTTTTGCAGAGAGCAGAGGTTGAAGACTGAGGTGCAGAAGGACTGTTACAGAGACAAGAGGTTGGAGACTGAGGTTCAGAAAGACTGTTAGAGAGAGCAGAGTTTGGAGACTGGGGTGCAGAAGGATCGTTGCAGACAGAAGAGGTTTGAGACTGGGGTGCAGAATGACTGTTACAAAGAGCAAAATTTGGAGACTGAGTTGCAGAAAAATCATTGTTGAGAGCAGAGTTTGGACACTGAGGTGCAAAGGGACTGTTACCGACAGTCGAGGTTGGAGACTGGGGTGCAGAAGAACTGTTACGAAGAGCAGAGTTTTTAGCACATGTTGGAGACTGGGGTGCAAAAGGACTGTTGCAGTGAGCAGAGGTTGGAGACTGGGGTGCAGAAGGATCGTTGTAGAGAGCAGAAGTTGGAGACTGGGGTGCAGAAGGATTATTATAGAGAGCAGTGTTTGGTTCCTGGGGTGTAAAAAGACTGCTGAAGAGAACAGAGGTTGGAGACTGAGGTGCAAAAGGACTGATACAGAGAGCAGAGGTTGGAGACTGGGGGGCAGAAGTACTGATACACAAAGCAGAGGTTTGAGACTGGGGTTCAGAAGGACCGTAACAGGGAGCAGAGTTTGGAGACTGCAGTAGAGAAGAACTTTTACAGAGAGCAAAGTTTGGAGACCGGGGTGCAGAAGGACTGTTGCAGAGAACAGAGGGTGGAGACTGGGGTGCAGAAAAACTGTTGCAGATAGAAGAGGTTGGAGACTGAGGTGCAGAAGGATAGTTACAGAGAGCAGAGGTTGGAGTCTGGGGTCCAGAAGGACTGTTGAAGAGAGCAGAGTTCGGAGACCGAGGTGAAGAAGGATCGTTGCAGGGAGAAGAGGTTGGATACTGGGGTGCACAAGGGCCGTTGCAGAGAGATAAGCTTAAAGACTGAAGTACAGAATGACTGTTACAGAGAGCAAAGATTGGAGAACAGGGTGCAGAATGATCTTACAGAGAGCATACGTTGGAGACTGAGATGCAGAAAGATTGTTGCAGAGAGCAGAGGCTGGAGACTGGGATGTAGAAGAACTTTTGCTGACAGCAGAGGTTGGAGACTTGGGTGCAGAAGGCCTGTTACAGAGAGTAGAGATTGGAGACTGGGTTGCAGAAAACCTGTTACAGAAAGTAGATGTTGGAGACTGGGGTGCAGAAGGATTGTTACAGATAGCACAGTTTGGAGACTGGGGTTTAGAAGGATTGTTGGAGAGAGCAGAAGTTTCAGATTGAGGCTTAGAAGGACTGTTAAAGAGAGCAGAGGTTGAAAATTGGGGTGCAGAGGACCGTTATAGAGAGAAGAGGTTGGAGATTGCCGAACAGAAGGACTGTTACAGAGAGCAGAGGTTGGAGACTGGGGTGCAGAAGGACCGTTGCAGAGAGCAGATGTGGGAGACTGGAATGCAGAATGATCGTTGCAGAGAGCAGAGGTTGAAGACTGAGGTGCAGAAGAATCGCTACAGAGAGCAGAGTTTGAGGACCGGGGTTCAGTAGGATAGTTTCAGAGAGCACACCTTGGAGACTGGGGTGCAGAAGAAATGTTGCAGAGAGCAGAGGTTGGAGACTGGTGTGCAGAAGGACTGTAGCAGAGAGCAGAAGTTGTAGACAGGGGTGTAAAAGGACTGTTGCAGAGAGCACACGTTGGAGACTGAGGTGCAGAAGGACTGTTACAGAGAGCAAAGATTGGAGAACAGGGTGCAGAATGATCTTACAGAGAGCATACGTTGGAGACTGAGATGCAGAAAGATTGTTGCAGAGAGCAGAGGCTGGAGACTGGGATGTAGAAGAACTTTTGCTGACAGCAGAGGTTGGAGACTTGGGTGCAGAAGGCCTGTTACAGAGAGTAGAGATTGGAGACTGGGTTGCAGAAAACCTGTTACAGAAAGTAGATGTTGGAGACTGGGGTGCAGAAGGATTGTTACAGATAGCACAGTTTGGAGACTGGGGTTTAGAAGGATTGTTGGAGAGAGCAGAAGTTTCAGATTGAGGCTTAGAAGGACTGTTAAAGAGAGCAGAGGTTGAAAATTGGGGTGCAGAGGACCGTTATAGAGAGAAGAGGTTGGAGATTGCCGAACAGAAGGACTGTTACAGAGAGCAGAGGTTGGAGACTGGGGTGCAGAAGGACCGTTGCAGAGAGCAGATGTGGGAGACTGGAATGCAGAATGATCGTTGCAGAGAGCAGAGGTTGAAGACTGAGGTGCAGAAGAATCGCTACAGAGAGCAGAGTTTGAGGACCGGGGTTCAGTAGGATAGTTTCAGAGAGCACACCTTGGAGACTGGGGTGCAGAAGAAATGTTGCAGAGAGCAGAGGTTGGAGACTGGTGTGCAGAAGGACTGTAGCAGAGAGCAGAAGTTGTAGACAGGGGTGTAAAAGGACTGTTGCAGAGAGCACACGTTGGAGACTGAGGTGCAGAAGGACTGTTACAGAGAGCAGAAGTTTTTGACTGAAGTGCAGAATAACTGATACTGAAAGTAGAGGTTGGAGACTGGGGTGCAGAAGGACTGTTACTGAGAGCAGAGTGTGTAGCCTGGGGTGAAGAAGGAAAGCTGCAGAGAACAGAGGTTGAATACTGGGGTGCACAAGGGCCGTTGCACAGTGATGAGGTTGAAGACTGAGGTGCAGAATGACTGTTACAGAGAGAAAAGTTTGAAGAACGGGGTGCAGAAGGATCTTAAAGAGAGAAGACGTTGGAGACTGGGGTGTAGAAGGACTTTTGCAGAGAGCAGAGGTTGGAGACTTGGGTGCAGAAGGCCTGTTACAGAGAGCATAGTTTAGAGACTGGGTTGCAGAAAACCTGTTACAGAGAGCATATGTTGGAGACTGGGGTGCAGAAAGATTGTTACTGATGGCAAAGTTTGGAGACTGTTGTTTAGAAGGATCGTTGCAGAGAGCAGAAGTTTCAGACTGAGGCTTAGAAGGACTGTTACAAAGAGCAGAGGATGGAAATTTGGGTGCAGAGGACCGTTATAGAGAGAAGAGGTTGGAGACTTCCGTACAGAAGGACTGTTACAGAGAGCAGAGTTTGGAGACTGGGGTGCCGAAGGACCTTTGCAGGGATCAGATTTGAGAGACTGGGGTGCAGAATGACTATTACAAAGAGCAGACGTTAGAGACAGAGGTGCAGAAGGATTGTTACAGAGAGCAGATTTGGAGACTGGGGTGCAAAAGGACAATTACAGAGAGTGAAGCATGGAGACTGAGGTGCAGAAGGACTTTTATAGAGAGCAGAGGTTGGAGATTGAGGTGCAGAAAGATCGTTGCAGAGAGAAGAGTTTGGAGACTGGGGTACAGAAGGACTGTTACAGAAAGCAGAGGTTGGCAATTGGGGAGCAGATGGACCGTTACAAAGAGAAGAGGTTGGAGACTGTGATACAAAAGTACTTTTACAGAGAGCAGAGTTTGGAGACTGGGTAGAAGAAGGATCATTGCAGAGAGCAGATTTTGGAGACTGGGGTGCAGAAGGCCTATTACACAGAGAATACTTTGAAGACTGGGGTGCACGAGGCCTGTTACAGAGAGCAGAGTTTGGAGACTGGTGTGCAGAAGAGTCTTACAGAGAGCAGCGTTTGGAGAATGGCTTGCAGAAGGATCTTACAGAGAGCAGAGTTTGGAGACTGAGGTGCAGAAGGACTTTTACAGAGAGTAGAGGGTGAAGACAGGGGTGCAGAAGAAGTGTTACAGAGAGCAGAGTTTGGAGATTGGGTAGCAGAGGAACTGTTACTAGAGCAGAGGTTGGAGACAGGGGTGCAGAAGGACTGTTTCAGAGAGCAGAGTTTGGAAACTAAGGTGCAGAAGGACTGTTACAGAGAAAAGATTTTGGAAACTGGATGTAGAAGGACCGTTGCAGAGAGCAGAGGTTGGAGCCTAGGGAGAAGAAGGATCGTTGCAGAGAGCAGATGTTGGAGACTGGGATGCAGAAAGACTATTAAAGAGAGCAGAAGTTGGAGACTGAGGTGCAGAAAGATCATTTCTGAGTGCAGAGGTTTGAGACTAGGGTGCAGAAAGATCGCTACAGAGAGCAGAGTTTGGAGACCGGGGTGCAGTAGGATAGTTACAGAGAGCACAGGTTGGAGCCTGGGGTGCAGAAGAAATATTGAAGAGAGCAGAGGTTGGATACTGGGGAGCACAAGGACTGTAGCAGAGAGCAGATTTCGGAGACTAGGGTGTAGAAGGACTGTTGCAGAGAGCAGACTTTGGAGACTGAAATGAAGAAGGATTGTTGCAGAAAGCAGATGTTGGAAACTGGTGTGTAGAAAGACTTTTGCACAGAGCAGAGGTTTGAGACTGGGGTTCAGAAGGACTGTTGTGGAGAGCAGAGTTTGGAGACTGAGGTGCAGAAGAACTGTTACAGAGAGCAGAGGTTTCAGACTGGGGTGCAGAATAACTGATACGGAAAGTAGAGTTTGGAGACTGGGGTGCAGAAGGATTGTTACAGAGAGCAGAGTTTGTAGCCTGGGATGCAGAAGGACTGCTGCAGAGAACAGAGGATGAATACTTAGGTGCAGAAGGGCCGTTGCAGAGAGATGAGATTGCAGACTGAGGTGCAGAATGACTGTTACAGAGAGCAAAGTTTGAAGAACGGGGTGCAGAAGGATCTTAAAGAGAGCAGACGTTGGAGACTGGGATGCAGAAGGATCGTTGCAGAGAGCAGAGGTTGGAGACTGGGGTGTAGAAGGACTTTTGCAGAGAGCAGAGGTTGGAGACTGGGGTGCAGAGGCCTGTTACAGAGAGCAGACTTTGAAAACTGAGTTGCAGAAGACCTGTTACAGAGAGCAGATGTTTGAGACTGGGGAGCAAAAGGATTGTTACAGATAGCACAGTTTGAAGACTGGGGTTTAGAAAGATTGTTGCAGAGAGCAGGGGTTTCAGACTGTGGCTTAGAAAGATTGTTACAGAAAGCAGAATTTGGAGACTGGGGTGCAGAAGGACTGTTACAGAGAGCAGACGTTAAAGACAGAGGTGCAATAGGATTGTTACAGAGAGCAGAGATTGGAGACTGGGGTGCAGAAGGACTGTTACAGAGAGCAGACGTTGGAGACAGAGGTGCAATAGGATTGTTACAGAGAGCAGAGATTGGAGACTGGGGTGCAGAAGGACCATTATAGAGAGCAAAGAATGGAGACTGAGGTGCAGAAGAACTATTACAGAGAGCAGAGTTTGGAGACTGAGGTGCACAATGATCATTACAGAGAGAAGAGTTTGGAGACTGGGGTGCCGAAGGACTGTTACAGAAAGCAGAGGTAGGCAATTGGGGAGCAGATGGACCGTTACAAAGAGAAGAGGTTGGAGAATGCAATACAAAAGTACTTTTACAGAGAGCAGAGTTTGGAGACTGGATAGAAGAAGGATCGTTGCAGAGAGCAGATGTTGGAGTCTGCGGTGCAGAATAAATGTTGCAGAGAGCAGAGTTTGGAGACCTGGGTGCAGAAGGACTGATACAGAGAGAAGAGTTTGGAGACTGGGGTGCAGAATGACCGTTACAGATTGCAGAGGTTGGATACTGAGGTGCAGAAGGACTTTTACAGAGAGGAAAGGTTGGAGACAGGGGTGTCCAATGATTCTTACAGAGAGCAAAGAATGGAGACTGGGGAGCAGAAGGAGTGTTACAGAGAGCAGAGTTTGGAGATTGGCGTTCCGAAGAACTGTTACAGAAAGCAGAGAATGGAGACTGTGGTGCAGAAGGCCTGTTACAGAGAGCAGAGTTGGACATGAGGTGCAGACGGATCGTTACAGAGAGCAGATGTTGGACACTGATGTGCAGAAGGACTGCTACAGAGAGAAGAACTTGGAGACTCGGGTGCAGAAGGACTGTTGTAGAGAGCATAGGTTGGAGACTTGAATGCAGAAGGATCGTTGGAGAAAGCAGAGGTTGGAGACTGAGGTGCAGAAGGATCTCTACAGACAGCAGAGTTTGAAGACCGGGCTGCAGTAGGATAGTTACAGAGAGCACAGGTTGGAGACTGCGGTGCAGAAGAAATGTTGAAGAGAAATGAGGTTGGAGACTGGGGTGCAGAAGGACTGTAGCAGAGAGCAGAGGTTGGAGGCTGGTGTGTAGAAGGACTGTTGCAGAGAGCAGACGTTGGAGACTGGGATGAAGAAAGATCATTGCAGAGAGCAGATGTTAAATACTGGGACATAATAAGACGTTTGCAGAGAGCAGAGGTTTGAGACTGGGGTGCAGATGGACTGTTGAAGAGAGCAGAGGTTGGAGACGGAGGTGCAGAAGGAATGTTACAGACAGCAGAGGTTTTAGACTGGGGTGCAGAATAACTGATACGGAAAGTAGAGTTTGGAGACTGGGGTGCAGAAGGACTGTTACAGAGAACAGAGTTTTTATCCTGGCTTGCCGAAGGGCAGCTGCAGAGAACAGAGGTTGGATACCGAGGTGCACAAGGGCCGTTGTAGAGAGATGAGGTTGGAGACTGACATTCAGAATGACTGTTACAGAGAGCAAAGTTTGGAGAACGGCGTGCAGAAATATCTTACAGAGAGCAGACGTTAGAAACTGGGATGCAGAAGGATCGTTGCAGAGAGCAGAGGTTGGAGACTGGGGTGAAGAAGGACTTTTGCAGAGAACAGAGGTTAAAGAATGGAAAGGAGAAGGCCTGATACAGAGAGCAGAGTTTGGAGACTGGGTTGCAGAAAACCTGTTACAGAGAGCAGGTGTTGGAGACTGGGGTGCAGAAGGATTGTTACAGATAGCACAGCTTGGAGACTGTTGTTTAGAAGGATTGTTTCAGACAGCAGAAGTTTCAGACTGAAGCTTAGAAGGACTGTTACAGAGAAGAGTGGTTGGAAATTGGGGTGTAGAAGGAGCGTTATAGAGAGAAGAGGTTGGAACTGGGGTGCAGAAGGAGCATTGCAGAGAGCAGATGTGGGAGACTGGGGTGCAGTAGGACTGTCACAGAGAGCAGACTTTGGAGACAGAGGTGCAGAAGGATTGTTACAGAGAGCAGAGATTGGAGACTGGGGTGCAGAAGGACAATTACAGAGAGCAAAGGTTGGAGACTGAGGTGCAGAAGGACTTTTACAGAGAGCAGAGGTTGGAGCCTGAGGTGTAGAAAGATCGGTCCAGAGAGAAGAGTTTGGAGACTGGGGTGCAGAAGGACTGTTACAGAAAGCAGAGGTTGGCACTTGGGGAGCAGATGGACCGATACAAAGAGAAGAGGTTGGAGACTGCGATACAAAAGGACTTTTAATGAGAGCAGAGTTTGGAGACTAGATAGAAGAAGGATCATAAGAGAGCAGATGCTGGAGAATG
This sequence comes from Ictidomys tridecemlineatus, assembly GCF_052094955.1. NCBI lineage: Eukaryota > Metazoa > Chordata > Mammalia > Rodentia > Sciuridae > Ictidomys > Ictidomys tridecemlineatus. The sequence goes on from NW_027522694.1 coordinate 30,018, forward strand.
GGGTGCAGAAGGACTGTTACAGAGAGCACAGGTTGGAGACTGGGGTGCAGAAGAAATGTTGCAGACAGCAGAGTTTGAAGACATGGGTGCATAAGGACTTTGGCAGAGAGCAAAGTTTGGAGACTGTGGTGTAGAAGGACTGATACAGAGATCAGAGGTTGAAGACTGGGGTGCAGAAGAATCGTTTCAGAGAGCAGAGGTTGGAAACTGTGCAGAAGGATCGTTACACAGAGAAGATTTTGGTTACTGGGGTGTAAAAGACTGCTGCAGAGAGAGCAGAGGTTGGAGACTGAGATGCAAATTGACTGATACAGAGAGCAGATGTTAGAGACTAAGGTGCAGAAGTACTGTAGCAGAGAGCAGAGGTTGGAGATTGGGGTGCAGAAAAACTGTTGCAGAGAGCAGAGGTTGGAGACTGGGGTGCAGAAGGACTGTTGCAGAGAACAGAGTGTGGAGACTGGGGTTCAGAAGAACCGTTGCAGAGAGCAGAATTTGGAGACTGAGTTGCAGAAGGATTGTTATAGAGAGCAGAGGTTGGAGACTGGGGTGCAGAAGGACTGTTGCAGAAAGCAGAGGTTGGAGACTGAGTTGAAGAATGATCGTTGCAGAGAGACTAGGTTGGAGACTGGGGTGCAGAAGGCCTGCTACAGAGATCAGAGATTGGAGACTGGGTCCAGAACGCCTGTTATAGAGAGCAGAGTTTAGAGACTGGGGTGCTGAAGGAATGTTAAAGATAGCACAATTTCGAGACTGAGTTGAAGAAGTATCTTACAGAGAGCATTTTTTAGACTGAGGTTCAGAAGGACTGTTACATACAGAAGAGTTTGGAAACTCGGTTGCAGAAGGATTTTTGCAGAGAGCCGAGTTTTCAGACTGAGGTGCAGAAGGACTGTTTCAGAGAGCAGATGTTGGATCTTGGGGTGCAGAGCGACTGAAACACAGAGCAGAGTTTTGAGACTGGGGTGCAGAAGGATTGTTGCAGAGAGCAGAGGTTGGAGACTGCGGTTTAGAAGGACTCTTGCAGAGAGAAGTGTTTGGAGACTGGGGTGCAGAAGGATCGTTGCAGTGAGAAGAGGTTGGAGACTGAGGTTCAGAAAACCTGTTACAGAGAGCAGAATTTGGAGACTGGGGTGCAGAAGACCTGTTACAGAGAGCAGTGGTTGGAGACTGGGGTGCAGAAGGCCTGTTACAGAGAGCAGAGTTTGGATACTGGGTTGCAGACGACTGTTACAGAGAGCAGATTTTGGAAACTCAGATGTATAAGGACCCTGGCAGAGAGCAGAGTTTGGAACCTGGGGAGAAGAAGGATTTTTGCAGAGAGTAGATGTTGGATACTGGGGTGCAGAAGGACTATGAAAGAGAGCAGAGGTTGGAGACTGAGGTGCAGAAAGATCATTTCTGAGTGCAGAGGTTTGAGACTGGGGTGCATAAGGACTGTTACAGATTGCAGAACTTGAAGACTGTGGTGCAGAAAGACTTTTACAGAAAGGAAATGTTCAAGACTGGGGTTCAAAAGGATTCTTACAGAGAGCAAAGGATGGAGACTGGGGTGCAGAAAGATCGTTGCAGAGAGCAGAGGTTGAAGACTGGGGTTCAGCAGAACAGTTACACAGAGCACAGGTTGGAGACTTGTGTGCAGAAGGACTGTTGCAGAGAGCAGACGTTGGAGACTGAGGTGCAGAAGGATTGTTACAGAGAGCAGAGGTTGGAGACTGGGGTGCAGAAAGCCTGTTACAGAGAGCAGAGTTTGGAGACTGAGGTGCAGAAGGACTGTTAAAGAGAGCAGAGGTTGGAGACTGAGGTGCAGAAGAATTGGTACAGAGAGGAGAGGTTGGATACTGAAGTATAGAACAACTGTTACAGAGAGCAGAGGTTGGAAATTGGGGTGCAGATGGATCGTTGAAGAGAGCAGAGGTTGGAAACTGAGGTGCAGAAAGATCGTTGCAGAGAGCCGAGGTTGGAGACTGAGGTGCAGAAGGATCCTTACAGAGAGCAGAGGTTGCAGACTGTGGTCAGAAAGACAGTTACAGAGAGCACAGTTTGAGACTGGGGTGCAGAAAAAAATGTTGCAGTGAGCAGAGATTGGAGACTGCGGTACAGAAGTACTGTTACAAAGAGAAGAGGGTAGAGACTGAGGTGCAGAAGGAATGTCACCTAGAGCAGAGTTTGGAAACTGGGGTGCAGAAGGATGTTACAGAGAGCAGAGGCTGAAGACTGGGGTCAGAAGGACTGATGCAGAAAACAGACATTGGAGACTGGGTTGAAGAAGGATCACTGCAGAGAGCAGAGGTTGGAGACTGAGGTGCAGAAGGATCGCTACAGAGAGCAAAGTTTGGAGACCGGGGTGCAGTAGGATAGTTACAGAGAGCACAGTTTAAAGACTGGAGTGCAGAAGAGATGTTGCAGGGAGCAGAGGTTGAAGACTAGGGTGCAGAAGGAATGTAGCAGAGATCAGAGGTTTGAGACTGGTGTGTAGAAGGACTGTTGCAGAGAGCAGACATTGGAGACTGGGATGCAGAAGGATCGTTGCAGAGAGCAGATGTTGGAGACTGGTGTGTAGAAAAATTTTTGCAGAGAGCAGAGATTGGAGACTGGGGTGCAGAAGGACTGTTGCAGAGAGCAGAGGTTGGAGACTCAGGTGCAGAAGGACTATTACAGAGAGCAGAGGTTTTAGACTGAGGTGCAGAATAACTGATACGGAAAGTAGAGTTTGGAGACTGGGGTGCAAAAGGACTGTTACAGAGAGCAGAGTTTGTAGCCTGGGGTGCAGAAGGACTGCTGCAGAGAACAGAGGTTGGATACTGGGTTGCAGAAGGGCCGTTGAGAGGGATGAGGTTGGAGACTGAGGTGCAGAATGACTGTTAGAGAGAGCAAAGTTTGGAAAACGGGGTGCACAAGGATCTTACAGAGAGCAGAGTTTGGAGACTGGGGTGCAGAAGGACTGTTGCAGAGAGCAGAGGTTGGAGACTGAGGTGCAGAAGAATCGTTGCAGAGAGAAGAGGTTGGAGACTGGGGTGCAGAAGGCCTGTTACAGAGAGCAGACATTGGAGACTGAGTTGCAGAAGACCTGTTACAGAGAGCAGATGTTTGAGACTGGGGTGCAGAAGGATTGTTTCAGATAGCACAGTTTGGAGACTTGGGTTTAGAAGGATTGTTGCAGAGAGCAGAGTTTTCAGACTGAGGCTTAGAAGGACTGTTACAGAGAGCAGAGTTTGGAGTCTCAGGTGCAGAAGGACTGTTTCAGAAAGCAGAGGTTAGAAATTGGGGTGGGGAAGTACCGTTATAGAGAGAAGAGGTTGGAGACTGTGGTACAGAAGGACTGTTACAAAGAGCAGACGTTGGAGACAGAGGTGCAGAAGGATTGTTACAGAGAGCAGAGATTGGAGACTAGGGTGCAGAAGGACAATTACAGAGAGCAAAAAATGGAGACTGAGGTGCAGAAGGACTTTTACAGAGAGCAGAGGTTGGTGATTGAGATGCAGAAGGATCGTTGCAGAGAGAAGAGTTTGGAGACTGGGGTGCAGAAGGACTGTTACAGAAAGCAGAGGTTTGCAATTTGGGAGCAGATGGAACGTTACAAAAAGAAGAGGTTGGAGACTGCGATACAAAAGGTCTTTTACAGAGAGCAGAGTTTGGAGACTGGGTAGAGGAAGGATCGTTGCAGAGAGGAGATGTTGGAGACTGGGGTGCAGAAGGACTTTTGCAGAGAGCAGAGGTTGGAGACTGAGGTGCAGACGGACTGTTACAGAGAGCAGAGATTTTAGACTGGGGTGCAGTATAACTGATACAGAAAGTAGAGTTTGGAAACTGGGGTGCAGAAGGACTGTTACAGAGAGCAGAGTTTGTAGCCTGGGGTGCAGAAGGACTGCTGCAGAGAACAGAGGTTGGATACTGGGGTGCAGAAGGGCCGTTGCAGAGGGATGAGGTTGGAGACTGAGGTGCAGAATGACTGTTACAGGGAGAAAAGTTTGGAAAACAGGGGGCAGAAGGATCTTACAGAGAGCAAGGGTTGTAGACTGGGGTGGAGTAGGACTTTTGCAGAGAGAAGAGGTTGGAGACTGGGGTGAAGAAGGCCTGTTACAGAGAGCAGACTTTGGAGACTTAGTTGCAGAAGACCTGTTAAGAAGAGCAGATGTTGGAGACTGGGGTGCATAAGGATTGTTATAGATAGCACAGTTTTGAGACTGGGGTTTAGAAGGATTGTTGCAGACAGCAGAGATTTCAGACTGAGGCTTTTAAGGTCTGTTACAGAGAGCAGAGGTTGGAGTCTGAGGTGCAGAAGAACTGTTTCCAAAAGCAGAAGTTGGCAATTAGGGTGTAGAAGGGCCGTTATAGAGAGTATGTTTGGAGACTGCGGTACAGAAAGACTGTTACAGAGAGCAGAGTTTGGAGACTGGGGTGCAGAAGGACTGTTACTGAGAGCAGACGTTGGACACAGAAGTGCAGATGGATTGTTACAGAGAGCAGAGATTGAATACTGGCTTTCAGAATTAGCATTACAGAGAGCAAAGAATGGAGACTGAGGTGCAGAAAGACTTTTACAGAGAGCAGAGTTAGGAGACTGAGGTGCAGAAGGATCTTACAGAGAGTAGAGGTTGGAGACTGCGGTGCAGAGGGACTGTTGCAGAGAGCAGAGGTTGGAGACTGGGGTGCAGAAAAACTGTTACAGATAGCAGAGTTTCGAGACTGGGTTGCAGAAGGATCTTACAGAGAGCATTTTGGAGACAGAGGTGCAGAAGAAGTGATACAAGAGCAGAGGTTTAAGACTGGGGTGCTGAAGGATTGTTGCAGAGAGCAGAGTTTTCAGAATGAGGTGCAGAAGTACTGTTGCAGAGAGCAGATGTTGGATCCTGGGTTGCAGAAGGATCGTTGCAGAGAGCAGAGGTTGGAGACTTGGGTGCAGAAGGCCTATTAAAGAGAGCAGAGTTATAAGACTTGGGTACAGAAGGCCTGTTACAGAGAGCAGAGTTTGGAGATTGGGGTGCAGAAGGACTGTTAGGGAGAGCAGAGTTTGGAGAATTGGTTGCAGAGGATCTTACAGATAGCAAAGTTTGGAAACTGAAGTGCAGAAGGACATTTACAGATAGTAGATTTTGGAGACTGAGGAGCAGAAGGAACATTGTAGAGAGCAGAGGTTGGGGACTGATGTCCAGACGAATTGTTACAGAGATCATAGGGTAGAGACTGGAGTGCAGAAGGAGTGTTACAGAGAGCAGAGTTTGGAGATTGGCTTGCAGAAGAACTGTTACCGAGAGCAGAGGGTGGAGACTGGGGTGCAGAGGACTGTTGCAGAGTGCAGAGTTTGGAGACTGAGGTGCAGAAGAACTGTTACAGACAGCAGAGTTTGGAGACTGGTGTGCAGAAAGACTAATACCGAAAGTAGAGGTTGGAGACTGGGATGTAGAAGGACCGTTACAGAGAGCAGAGTTTTGAGACTGCTGGACAGAAGGACTGTTACAGGGAGCAGAGGTTAGAGACTGGGGTTCTAAAAGATCATTGCAGAGATCAGATGTTGTAGACTGGTGTGCAGAAGTATCTTACAGAGAGCATAGGTTGGAGACTGAGCTGCATAAGTACTGTTACAGAGACCAGTGGTTGAAGACTGGGGTGCAGAATGATCATTGCAGAGAGCAGAGGTTGGAGACTATGGTGGAGAAAAATACTTACAATGATCATATGTTGGATACTGGGGTGTAGAAGGAAAGTTATTTAGAGCACAGGTTGGAGACTGGGGTGCAGAAGAAATGTTGCAGAGAGTAGAGGTTGGAGACTAGGTTGCAGAAGGACTGTTACAGGGAGCAGAGGTTGTAGACTGAGGTGCAGAAGGACTGTTACAGAGAGCAGAGGTTGGAGATTGGGGTACAGAAGAACTGATACAGAAAGCAGACTTTGGAGACTGTGGTGCAGAAAGACTGTTGCAGAGAACACAGTTTTTAGACTGGGGTGCAGAAGGACCGATGCAGAGAGCTGAAGTTGGAGATTTAGGTTCCTAAGATTGTTACAGAGAACAGAGATTGGTAACTGGGGTGCCTATAGACTGTTACAGAGAGAAGAGGTTGGAGACTGAAGTGCAAAAGAATCTTACAGAGAGCAGAGGTTAGAGACAGGGGTGCAGAATAACTGTTGCAGAGAGTAGAGGTTGGAAACTGAGGTGCAGAAAGATCGTTGCAGAGAGAAGAGTTTGAAGACTGGAGTGCAGAAGGCCTGTTACAGAGAGCAGAGTTTGGAAACTGGAGTGCAGAAGGCGTTTAACAGAGAGCAGAGGTTAGAGACTGGGGTGCAGAAAGACTCTTACAGATAACACAGTTCGGAGACTGGGGTACAGAAGGATCGTTGCAGAGAGCAGAGGTTTCAGACTGAGGTGAAGATGGACTGTTACAGAGAGCATAAGTTGGAGTCTGAGGTGCAGAAGCACTATTATGAAAAGAAGAGGTTGGCAATTGGGGTGCAGAAGGACCGTTACAGAGAGAAGAAATTGGAGACTGCAGTACAGAAGGACTGTTACAGAGAGCAGAGTTTGGAGACTGGGGTGCAGAAGGACCAATGCAGAGAGCAGAGCTTGGAGCCTGGGGAGACGTAGGATCATTCCAGAGAGCAGATGTTGGAGACTGGAATGCAGAAGGACTGTTACAGAGAGCAGAGGTTGAAGACTGAGGTGCAGAAGGATCGTTACAGAGAGCAGAGGTTGGAGACTGAGATGCAGAAGAACTTTTACAGAGAGCAGTGGTTGGAGACTGGGGTGCAGAAGGATTCTTACAGAGAGCAGAGGATGGAGACTTGGTTGCATAAGGAGTGTTACAGAGAGCAGAGGTTGGATATTCTGGTTCAGAAGAACTGTTAAAGAGAGCAGAGTTTTGAGACTGGGGTTCAGAAGGATTGTTACAGAGTGCAGAGGTTTGATTCGGGTGCAGCAGAACTGTAACAGAGAGTACAGCTTGGAGACTGGGGTGCAGAAAAACTGTTACAGAGAGTAGAGGTTGGAGACTGCAGTACAGAAGGCCTGTTACAGAGAGCATTGGTTGGAGACTGAGGTGCAGAAGGATCATTACAGAGAGCAGAGGTTGGATACTGAGGTGCAGAAGGACTTTTATAGAGAGCAGAGGTTGGAGACTGGGATGCAGATAGATCATATTTGCTGAGAGCAGAGTTTGAGGACTGGGGTGTAGAAGGACTGTTGCAGAGAGCAGCGTTTGTAGACTGAGGTGAAGAAGCACTTATACAGAGAGCAGAGTTTGGAGAGTGGGTTGCAAAATGCCTGTTTTAGAGAGCAGAGGTTGGAGACTGGCGAGCGAAAGGACTGTTACGGAGAGCAGAGTTTTTAGAATTAGGTGCAGAATGATTGTTGCAGAGAGCAGAGTTTTCAGACTTAGGTGCAGAAGGACTGTTGCAGAGAGCAGATGTTGGAGAGTGGGATGCAGAAAGACTCTTTCAGAGAGGAGAACTTTGAGACTTGTGTGCAGAAGGATTCTTGCATGGAGCAGAGGTTGGAGACTGGGATGCAGAAGTCCTGTTACAGATATCACAGTTTGGAGACTGGTGTGCTGAATGATATTATAGAGAGCAGAGTTTGGAGACTAAGGTGAAGAAGGACTGTTACAGAGAGCAGAGGTTGGAGACTGGGGTTCAGAATGATTGTTGCAGAGATCAGAGTTTTCAGAGTGAGGTGCAGAAGGACTGTTGCAGAGAGCAGATGTTCGAGACTGGGGTGCAGAAGGAGTGTTTCAGAGAGCAGAACTTGGAGACTGGGGTGGAGAAGGATTGTTGCAGGGAGCAGAGTTTGTAGACTGGGGTGCAGAAGGACTGTTATAGAGAGCAGAGCTTTTAGACTGGGGTGCAGAAGGCCTGGTACAGAGAGCAGAGCTTTGACACTGTGGTGCAGAATGATTGCTGATAGCTGGTGAGCCTCCTTCTGGACACCTTCTTTTCCGCACAGTCCATCAGGCCCTCTCTCCTCATCCTTCTCTCTTTTGGCTTTTTGAGCACCTGTGACTTCCACAGTCACTCTAAGCCATGAATTCCAGCCCCATCTCCTGGGAACCTGTCCCGTTGCCTCCTGGAATCTTTTTGGGGAGACTCCGCAGGTACCCAGACTCCAGGCCCAACTTCCTTCCCTCCTTTCCTCTCCCCAGACATGCTCCTTCTCATTTTTTTTTATGTTTTAATGAGTGATCCCACTGCCACTCAGCTACCCCACAGACCAGGTGCCCTCTTGTGTCCTCGTCACCAGGACTTTAAAGTGCTCAACCCAGGGCTCCTCTTCAGAGCTTTTCTCCAAGCTCCAAATGTCACATCTTCAGTTACCAGATATTTCCTTTTAATCTTGTTTTGGCACCCAATTACTCTCCCAGACTACATGAAGGTATTCTAACCAAAGCACATGGACTGTAGAGACTATTATGGCTTAGAAATAAGGTATCCCCCCACCAAAAGCTCAGTGTCAGCCACAGCAGCAGTGTTCAGAGGTTAAATGATTAGACTGTGAGACTTGTGACCTAATCTGTGGTTCCATCCATTTTGTGGGTTAATTATCTGAAAGGCCCACTGTACTGAGAGGAGTGTGGGAAGGTGGAGTGTGGCCGGGGACATGCCCTGGGGAATCACATCTTGTCCCCTAAAAACTGTCTCCTCTTGTCCCCTCCCCTACCCCAACCTTCTGGCTGCCATGAGCTAGAAACGCTTCCCCCCTTGTTCCCTTCCACCTCGGCGTCCCACCTCATCTCAGGCAGGCAGCAATTGGTCAGCTGGCCCCAGAAAAAACTTCCAAGCCAGGAGGCCAGAGTGCATCTCCCCTCCAGGTTATTCTGGTCAGGCCTGTGGTAACTGTGGCAACCGTGGACTGACCCAGGGAGTAGGTGTTATGAGTGGATTGGACCCACAACAGTTTCCTAAATCCACAGATTCTGTCATTTTCAGAGCTCAAGCCATTTTCTTCTGGATGGCCTGTTTCCACCCTGCCCTCACCTAAAATGCGGTCTACTAGTGATTATTGAGATTCTCCAGCCGTCCTTGGTCCTGCCCATTTGCACACCACCGCTAGCTCCTAGGCAGCCAGACCCATGGACCTCCTGCTGCCCACTGAGGAGAGATAACAGATTTTCTGAGGACCCTGTTAGAAGTCCACTCTTATTTTTTTTAAAGACCACACTCAGAGGGCATGTTTCAGGCAGTCCTTCACATGCGTCTTTGAGAAATCAGACTCACAATGATTTTTGTGATTCTCTCCCAGGCTCCAATAACCACCGCTCTACTCCCTAATTCTCTGAGATTAACTTTTTAGCTTCCACAAAGAAGTGAAAAACTGTTATTTCTCTTTATGTGTCTGGCTTATTTCACTTAATATAATGTCTCTCATGAGCTAGTTTTAAAGAGAAACTGCACAACAAATTCTTTTTTTTTTTTTATTGATTGTTCAAAACATTACAGAGCTCAAGACATATCATCTTTCATACATTCGACTCAATTGGGTTTTGAACTCCCCAAATACATAATACAGACTCACTTCTGTTACATACTCACATTTTTACATAATGGCATATTAGTGACTGTTGTATTCTGCTACCTTTCCTATCCCCTACTATGCCCCCTCCCCTCCCCTCCCCTCCCATCTTCCCTCTCTACCTCCTCTGCTGTTGTTCAATTCTCTCCCCTTTTTTTTCCCCCCACCCCCTTGCCCCTCATAACCTCTTATAATTTTGTGTATCACTGAAGGTCTCCTACCATTTCCATATGTTTTCCCTTCTCTCTTCCTTTCTCTCCCCCCATTCGTCTTAGTTTACTGTTAGTCTTTTCCTCATGCTCTTCCTTCCTGTTCTATTCTTAGTGGCTCTCTTTATATCAAAGAAGACATTTGACATTTGTTTTTTAGGGCTTGGCTAGCTTCACTTAGCATAATCTGCTCTAATGCCATCCATTTCCCTTCAAATTCTATGATTTTGTCATTTCTTAGTGCTGCATAATACTCCATTGTGTATAGCTGCCACAATTTTTTTTATCCACTCATCTATTGAAGGGCATCTAGGTTGGTTCCACAGTCTAGCTATTGTGAATTGTGCTGCTATAATCATTGATGTGGCCGTATCCGTATAGTGTGCTCTTTTAAGGTCCTCAGGGAATAGTCCAAGAAGGGCAATAGCTGGGTCAAATAGTGGATCCATTCCCAGCTTTCCCAGGAATCTCCATACTGCTTTCCAAATTGGCCTCACCATTTTGCAGTCCCACCAGCAGTGAACAAGTGTGCCCTTTTCCCCACATCCTCGCCAACACTTATTGTTGTTTGACTTCATAATGGCTGCCAATCTTACAGGAGTAAAATGGTATCTTAGGGTGGTTTTGATTTGCATTTCTCTGATTGCTAGAGATGGTGAGCTTTTTCTCATGTGCTTGTGGATTGATTGTATGTCCTCCTCTGAAAAGTGTCTGTTCAGGTCCTTGGCCCATTTGTTGATTGGATTATTTGTTATCTTATTGTTTAATTTTTTGAGTTCTTTGTACATTCTGGATATTAGGGCTCTATCTGAGGTGTGAGGGGTAAAAATTTGTTCCCAGGATGTAGGCTCTCTATTTACCTCTTTTACTGTTTCTCTTGCTGAGAAAAAACTTTTTAGTTTAAGTAGGTCCCATTTATTTATTCTTGTCATTAACTCTTGGGCTACGGGCGTTCTATTAAGGAATTTTGGAGCCCGACCCCACAATATGTAGATCGTAGCCAACTTTTCCTTCTATCAGACGCAGTGTCTCTGTTTTTATATCTAGCTCCTTGATCCATTTTGAGTTAACTTTTGTGGCTGGCGAGAGAAAGGGATTCAATTTCATTTTGTTGCATATGGATTTCCAATTTTCCCAGCACCATTTGTTGAAGATGCTATCCTTCCTCATTGCATGTTTTTAGCCCCTTTATCAAATATAAGATAGTTGTAACTTTGTGGATTAGTCTCTGTGTCCTCTATTCTGTACCATTGGTCCACCTGCCTGTTTTGGTACCAGTACCATGCTGTTTTTGTTACTATTGCTTTGTAGTACAGTTTGAGCTCTGGTATCGCTATACCTCCAGATTCACACTTCCTGTTTAGAATTGCTTTTGCTATTCTGGGTCTTTTGTTTTTCCATATGAATTTCATGATTGCTTTATCTATTTCTACAAGAAATGTCTTTGGGATTCTGATTGGCATCACATTAAACCTGTAGAGAACTTTGGGTAATATCGCCATTTTGATGATGTTAGTTCTGCCTATCCATGAACAGGGTACATTTTTCCATCTTCTGAGATCTTCTTCTATCTCTCTCTTTAAGGTTCTGTAGTTTTCATTGTATAAATCTTTCACCTCTTTTGTTAGGTTGATCCCAAGTATCTTATTTTCTTTGAGGATATTGTGAATGGAGTGGTTTTCCTTATTTCCATTTCAGAGGTTTTGTTGCTGATATACAGGAATGCCTTTGATTTGTGCGTGTTGATTTTATATCCTGCCACTTTGCTGAATTCATTTATTAACTCTAGCAGCTTCTTTGTAGATCCTTTTGGGTCTGTTATGTAAATTATCATGTCATCTGCAAATAGCGATAATTTAATTTCTTCTTTTCCTATTTTTATGCCTTTAATTTCTTTTGTCTGTCTAATTGCTCTGGCTAGTACTTCGAGAATTAAATTGAATAGAAGTGGTGATAGAGGACATCCCTGTCTTGTTCCAGATTTTAGAGGGAATGCCTTCAGTTTTTCTCCATTTAGGATGATGCTAGCCTGAGGTTTAGCATATATAGCTTTTACAATGTTGAGGTAAGTTCCTGATATCCCTAGTTTTTCTAATGTTTTGAACATAAAGGGATGTTGTATTTTGTCAAATGCTTTTTCTGCATCTATCGAGATGATCATATGGTTCTTGTCTTTAAGCCTATTGATGTGGTGAATAGCATGTATTGATTTCCGTATATTGAACCAGCCTTGCATCCCAGGGATGAATCCTACTTGATCACGGTGCACAAGTTTTCTGTTATGTTTTTGTATTCGATTCGCCAGAATTTTATTGAGAATTTTTGCATCCAAGTTCATTAGAGATATTGGTCTGTAGTTTTCTTTCTTTGAAGTGTCTTTGTCTGGTTTTGGGATCAGGGTGATGTTGGCCTCATACAATGAATTTGGAAGAGCTCCTTCTTTTTCTATTTCTTGAAATAGTTTGAAAAGTATTGGTATTAGTTCTTCTTTGAAGGTTTTGTAGAACTCCGCTGTATACCCATCAGGTCCAGGGATTTTCTTGGTTGGTAGACTTTGGATGGCTTCTTCTATTTCTTCCTTTGTTATTGGTCTGTTTAAATTGTGTGTGTCTTCCTGTCTCAATCTGGGCAAATCATATGCCTTAAGAAATTTATCGATATCCTCGCTATCTTCTATTTTATTAGAATATAGGGTTTCAAAATACTTTCTAATTATCTTCTGTATTTCTGTAGTGTCTGTTGTGATATTGCCTTTTTCATCCCGTATATTAGTAATTTGAGTTCTCTCTCTTCTTCTTTTTGTTAGCATAGCTAAGGGCTTGTCTATCTTATTTATTTTTTCAAAGAACCAACTTTTAGTTTTATCAATTTTTTCAATGGTTTTTTTGTTTCAATTTCGTTTATTTCTGCTCTAATTTTAATTATTTCTTGTCTTCTACTACAATTGCTGTTGTTTTGTTCTTCCTTTTCTAGGTTTTTGAGGTGTAGTGTGAGTTCATTTATTTGTTGGTTTTTTCTTTTTTTGATGAAAGAACTCCAGGATATGAATTTCCCTCTTAAAACTGCTTTCATTGTGTCCCATAGATTCCGGTATGTTGTGTCTGTATTATCATTTGACTCTAAGAATTTTTTTATCTCTTCCTTTATGTCTTCTGTAACCCATTGATCATTCAATAACATATTGTTCATTTTCCATGTGGTGTAGGATTTTTCCTTCCTTTTTTATCATTGATTTCCAATTTCATTCCATTATGGTCAGATATGGTGCATGGTATTATCTCCACACTTTTATATTTACTAAGATTTGCCTTATGGCACAATATATGGTCTATTTTTGAGTAGGATCCATGTGCTGCTGAGAAGAACGTGTATCCACTTGATGATGGTTGGTATATTCTATATATGTCAGTTAGGTCTAGGTTATTGATTGTGCTGTTGAGTTCTATAGTTTCTTTATTCAGCTTTTGTCTAGAGGATCTGTCTAATGGCGAGAGCGGTGTGTTGAAGTCACCCGTAATTATTGTGTTATGGTCTATTTGACTCTTGAACTTGAGGAGCGTTTGTTTTATGTAGATTGCTGCTCCATTGTTTGGTGCATACAAATTGATAATTGTTATGTCTTGTTGGTGGATGGTCCCTTTTAACAGTATATAGTGTCCTTCTTTATCCTTCTTAATTAACTTAGGTTTGAAGTTGATTTTATTTGATATGAGTATGACCACTCCTGCTTGCTTCCGAGGGCCATGTGAGTGGTATGATTTTTCCCAACCTTTTACCTTCAGCCTGTGTATGTCTTTTCCTATCATATGAGTCTCCTGAAGGCAGCATATTGTTGGATTTGTTTTTTTGATCCAGGTTGCTAGCCTATGTCTCTTGATTGGTGAGTTTAGGCCATTAACATTTAAAGTTACAATTGAGATATGATTTGTACTTCCAGTCATGCTTCTTTATTTATTTATTTTAGTTTGGCTAGTTTTAATTTTGGTTATTTTCCTCCTCCTTTACTGAGATACCTCTTGTTGTTAGTTTTGGGCACTATTTTTCAATTCCTCTTCTTGTAGTATATTGCTCAGAATGCTTTGCAGTGCTGGTTTTCTTGCTGCAAATTCTTTTAGCTTTTGTTTATCGTGAAAGATTTTAATTTCGTTGTCAAATCTGAAGCTCAATTTTGCTGGATACAGTATTCTTGGTTGAAATCCATTATTTTTCAGCGTTTGAAATACATTGTTCCAGGATCTTCTCGCTTTCAAAGTCTGTGCTGAGAAATCAGTCGTTAACCTAATTGGTTTACCACTGAATGTAATCTGTCTCTTTTCTCTGGTAGCTTTTAATATTCTCTCCTTGTCCTGTATGTTGGCTATCTTCATAATTATGTGTCTTGGAGTTGGTCTATTGTAGTTTTGAATGTTTGGGGTCCTGTAGGCTTCCAGGATTTGGCAATCCATTCCATCTTTCATCTCTGGGAAGATTTCTACAATTATTTCATTTAATATGCTGTCCATTCCTTTGGTTTGAATCTCTGTGCCTTCTTCTATCCGATGACTCTCAAATTTGGTTTTTTAATGACATCCCATATCTCTTGAATAGATTGCTCATGGGATTTAAGCATCTTTTCTGTGTTGACTATACTCTTTTCAAGTTGATAAACCTTGTCTTCATTATCTGATGTTCTGACTTCTACTTGATCAAGTCTATTTGTAATATTCTCGTTTGAGTTTTTTTTTTTTTTTTTTTTTTTTTTTTTTATTGATTGTTCAAAACATTACAGAGCTCAAGACATATCATCTTTCATACATTTGACTCAATTGGGTTTTGTACTCCCCAAATACCTAATACAGACTCACTTCTGTTACATACTCACATTTTTACATAATGGCTTATTAGTGACTGTTGTATTCTGCTACCTTTCCTATCCCCTACTATCCCCCCTCCCCTCCCCTCCCCTCTCGTTTGAGTTTTAATTTGGTTTATAGTCTCCTGCAATTCTAGGATTATAGTTTGATTCTTTTTTAAGATCTCTATCTCCTGGTAGAGCTCGTTCTTTGCCATTTGAATTTGTTTGTTTAATTCATTTTCAAAATATATTTTTATTGCTTGGACTTGCTGTCTCATGTCTTCTCTAATATTCCTTTCCATTTGAGTTAGGTATGCCTTGAGTTCTTTCCCTATCCCTGCTTCTGATGTTTCTATGTCCTCTTGTAGAATTAAGTTGTCTTGCATTGTTTGTACTCCTTTTTTCCCTTGTTTTCTCATGTTGTCCCCGTTGCTTTCCAGCTCTATTTGATTGTCGTGTTTCTACTCTCTTCTATAGATTTGTTTTGGTTCTGTATTACTCTGATGCCTCTCCTTAGTGTTGTTAAACTATGCCTGCTGACGTGGATTCCACTGTGAAGGAAGATCCGACGTCCGAGCTGCAGTGACGACACTACTTTGCTATGACCGGCCCCAGTTACTTGCCTGGGTATCCTGATGAGGTGGTGTGACTGGACTGTCTCTGTTTTATTTCAGCTCCCAGTCGCGGCAGGCAGGCGGTCTCTAGCCGCCCAGTATCACAGGCCGAGGGCGGGTGATCGGTCATCTGCGGCCGGGTGTTCTCCTACCGCCCAGCTATGCGGGCAGTGGGTGAACTGTCGCCGGCGGGCCTGCAATTTCCAGCTGCCCAGTCTCGAGGGCCTTGCCTCTAGCCTCCTGGTTTCTCCTGCTAGCCTTCTGTAGCCGCAGGGCAGGCCGCACGAATCAGTGGGCCTGGATCTTTGGGGTCCCACAGTTGGCAATTGGGATCCCAGGCACTCTGTCCTTTGGATTTTTCCTGCTTTCCCTCCCCCAGCTCTAGCTAGACAGGTTTCGTTTTGGCTGCAGATGGGTAGGGGGGGTTGCAGGTCAGGTGCCTCTAGTTCCCCCCTAGTCTTTATGCAGGCTCACTCTGATTCTCCCTCCCCCGGCAAGCCTAGGAGAGAATTTATGCGAGTTCCCGATGTATGGGGGATGGGCTGAGTGCCACACACCTGTTTTGTTGTTGAGATCTGTCGGAGAATGGCGGTGGATATATCAGCTGTTCAAGATGCTGACTGCTGATTCCCTTGGTGGAGTGTCCGCTGTGGGGGATGGGACTGTACCGCTTCCTTCCCCATCTAAACTCCCGTACTCAGCCCGGGGGTCAGTGCGGGCTTGGCTGGTGGGATTCCACCTGATCGCAGCCGAGCCTCTCCCTGCTTGCTAATTAATGGCTTCCCTGGGGCGCCACGCCTTCTGTAGCCGCAGGGCAGGCCGCACGAATCAGTGGGCCTGGATCTCCGGGGTCCCACAGTTGGCAATTGGGTTCCCAGGCACTCTGTCCTTTGGATTTTCCTGCTTGCCCCTCCCCCAGCTCTAGCTAGACAGGTTTCCTTTTGGCTGCAGATGGGTAGGGGGGTTGCAGGTCAGGTGCCTCTAGTTCCCCCCTAGTCTTTATGCAGGCTCACTCTGATTCTCCCTCCCCCGGCAAGCCTAGGAGAGAATTTATGCGAGTTCCCGATGTATGGGGGATGGGCTGAGTGCCACACACCTGTTTTGTTGTTGAGATCTGTCGGAGAATGGCGGTGGATATATCAGCTGTTCAACAATAAGTGTTGGCGAGGATGTGGGGAATAGGGCACACTTGTTCACTGCTGGTGGGACTGCAAAATGGTGAGGCCAATTTGGAAAGCAGTATGGAGATTCCTGGGAAAGCTGGGAATGGATGCACCATTTGACCCAGCTATTGCCCTTCTTGGACTATTCCCTGAGGACCTTAAAAGAGCACACTATACGGATACGGCCACATCAATGATTATAGCAGCACAATTCACAATAGCTAGACTGTGGAACCAACCTAGATGCCCTTCAATAGATGAGTGGATAAAAAATTGTGGCAGCTATACACAATGGAGTATTATGCAGCACTAAGAAACGACAAAATCATAGAATTTGCGGGAGAGGCGGAAAGATGGCGGCGAAGGGAGTGCATCACCCCAGTGCGCCGCATCACTGAGCCAGTGAAAGAAGATATGAAATGGCTGAAGGATATCTTGTTGGGAATTTCCAGTGAAATTGAGGCGCTACAGAATCTAATAGACAGGTTTCCATCGTGCGAGGTTCGGCAGTGGGAGCTCCATTTCTCCGCACAGAGGGTCGCATAGCCTGATTGCTCCGCGGCGGGTTGTCTGCGGCGTGCGCTGGGGATCGGCAGGGAGTCGGAGCGGGAGAACAGCGAGGAGAGGGAGAACAGCGATACAAATTCGGGGGGCCCCTGCCAGTGATACATCGGCAGCGCTTGGTGCGGAGTTCCGGCTTGAGACAGAGGAGAGAAGCGGCGGTTCCAGTCACCGGTCTGACCACGGAGGACGGCGGCCTC
Source organism: Ictidomys tridecemlineatus (assembly GCF_052094955.1). NCBI lineage: Eukaryota > Metazoa > Chordata > Mammalia > Rodentia > Sciuridae > Ictidomys > Ictidomys tridecemlineatus. The sequence continues at coordinate 47,095 of NW_027522694.1, forward strand.
CATCTTGGAGAGATGATGTAATCATCCCATTGTTCTGCTGATCTCAGCTCATTCAGCTACGGAACAGGTGAATTCAGGCTGGTATTTGCCTTCGTCTAGCAGACAGATTTCTTGCTCAGGATCAGGACTAGGGATCCTGTGGAGAATACTCTTGAAGGCTCGTGCCTGGCAAGGCGTGCGCCGGGCACTGAGCAGCAGGATTTGGGTTCCCGGGACTTGGGTTCCCGGGGCTAACCGGGCCCAGGTCTGAGGAATCTGCGGAGACTGCCTGTGAAGACAAGCTCCGAGTGGAGCGTGCGCTGAGCTTGGGGCGACTGGGTTCTGACTCCAGAGACAGTTTTGGCCTGGGGCTGGGGAACCCCGGGGGTCGCTCGCTGGGGCCAGCTCCCAGCGGAGAGAGTGTATCCGGATCGGAAAGGCGGGGTTCTTGCTACCTAAGCTGCTTTGGCCCAAGGCTAGGGAACCGGTGGTGACTGCTTCTCGGCCAGGGTCCTGCTGGGTGCTGTGGGGGCAGAGTGGAGCTTCCACCTGCGCCCAGAGCAGGCCAAGGGACCCGCCGGCGTGGTACCATGAAACCCCAAATGCAGCTGGTGCTGAAGAGAGAAGCTGCCCACGCTTAGAATAGGACCAGCGACCCACTGGCAAGACAGGCCAGGTAGCTTGCCAACGTGGTGGACACGTAACACTGAGGCAGTCGCGTCACACTGGTTGGAGTGGGGGTGGAGCAGGGTCGCCGCCCGGGTCCGGAGGGGGCTCAGCGACCCGTTGGAGAGGTAGTCAGGTACCCCCATTGAGAGTGGGGGCTGTGCAGAACTGCGACCCACCGGCCTAGAGGTCTGCCAGCGTGGTAGACACGTCACACCAATTGGAGTGGGGGCACAGCAGAGCCGCCACCCACATCCAGATCAGGACCAACGACCCCAGGGTGTGGTAGTTACGTTACCACAATTGGAGTGGGGTCAGAGCAGAACAGCCACCAGTGCCTGCAGTGGGGGCAGACCTGCGACCAATTAGTGTGGTAGACAGACCACCCTAATTAGGGGAGGAGCACAGCCACTACCCACCCTGCAAGGGAGACTTCCCAACTATACAAGAGCAATATAAATAAATAGGAGGTAAATTTCAAAAACACAACAGTTGCACCAAGCAGGAAGAAACGCGAGCAGTATGAAAAGACAAGGAAAGAAAGGTCCACAAGCAATGCAGGTCAACTCAACTTTAGAAGAGGTAATAGCTGCAACAGACGGAATGTCAGATAAAGAGTACAGGATATATATGCTTCAGATGATCTGGAGTCTCAAGGAAGACATGAGACAGCAAAATCAGACAATGAAAGATCACATTGACAAACAAATCCAGGAAGTAAAAGATCAATTTCACAGGGAGATAGAGGTAATAAAAAACAAACAAATTGAAATCCTGGAAATGCAGGAATCATTAAACCAACTTAAAAACTCAATTGAGAATACTACCAGCAGATTAGATCACTTAGAAGAGAGAACATCAGACAATGAAGACAAAGTATTTCAACTGGAAAAGAACATAGACAGCTCAGCAAGTCTGCTAAGAAACCATGAGCAGAACATCCAAGAATTATGGGACAATATCAAAAGACCAATTTTAAGAGTCATTGGGATACAGGAAGGCACAGAGCTCCAAACTAAAGGAATAAACAGACTATTCAGTGAGATTATACAAGAAAACTTCCCAGACTTGAAGAATGAGACAGAATCACAAATCCTAGAAGCCTACAGGACGCCCAATGTGCAAAATCATAAGAGATCCACACCTAGACACATTATAATGAAGATGTCCAACATATAGAATAAGGAGAGAATTTTAAAAGCTGCAAGAGAAAGAAAGCAGATTACATTTAGGGGCAAACCAATCAGGATAACAGCTGATCTCTCAACACAGACCCTGAAAGCTAGAAGATCCTGCAATAACATATTTCAAACACTGAAAGAAAATGGGTTCCAACCAAGAATCGTGTATCCGGCGAAATTAAGCTTCAGGATAGAAGATGAAATTAAAACCTTCCATGATAAACAAAAGTTAAAAGAATTTGCAGCTAGAAAGCCATCTCTTCAAAAAATCCTTGGCAAAACATTACAGGAAGAGGAAATGGAAAATAACACTGAAAACCAACAATGGGAGATAGGACAGTAAAGGGGGAAAAATAGTCAAAGAGGATAACAAATCAGGTTTAGAAACATCAATAAACAAATATGGCTAGAAGAACAAATCATATCTCAATAATAACCCTAAATGTTAATGGCTTAAACTCACCAATTAAGAGACACAGGCTAGTAGAATGGATCACAAAAGAAGACCCAACAATATGCTGCCTACAGGAGACGCATCTGATAGAAAAAGATATTCATAGACTGAAGGTGAAAGGTTGGGAAAAATCATACCACTCATATGGAATGCGGAAACAAGCAGGAGTGTCCATACTCATATCTAATAAAATAGATTTCAAACCAAAGTTAATCAAAAGGGATAAAGAAGGACACTACATACTGCTCAAGGGAACCATACACCAACAAGACATAACAATCATAAATATATATGCCCCAAATAATGGTGCGGCTGTGTTTATCAAGCAAACTCTCCTCAAGTTCAAGAGTCTAATAGACCACCATACAATAATCATGGGAGACTTCAACACACCTCTCTCACCACTGGACAGATCTTACAAACAAAAGTTAAATAAAGAAACTATAGAACTTAATAACACAATTAACAACCTAGACTTAATTGACATATATAGACTATACCACCCCAAATCAAGTAGTTACACTTTTTTCTCAGCAGCACATGGAACCTTCTCAAAAATAGACCATATATTATGTCACAGGGCAACTCTTAGACAATATAAAGGGGTAGAGATAATACCATGCATCTTATCTGATCATAATGGAATAAAACTGAAAATCAACGATAAAAGAATGAAGGAAAAATCAAGCATCACTTGGAGAATGAACAATAGGTTGCTGAATGATCAATGGGTTTTAGAAGACATCAAGGAGGAAATTAAAAAATTCCTAGAGTTAAATGAAAACACAGACACAACATATCGGAATCTATGGGACACATTGAAAGTAGTTCTAAGAAGAAAATTCATTGCTTGGAGTTCATTCCTCAAAAAAAGAAAAAACCAACAAATAAATGATCTCATACTTCATCTCAAAATCCTAGAAAAAGAAGAGCAAAACGACAGCAAAAGAAGTAGAAGGCAAGAAATAATTAAAATCAGAGCTGAAAAAAATTAAATTGAAACAAAAGAAACAATTGAAAAAATTGACAGGACTAAAAGTTGGTTCTTTGAAAAAATAAATAAAATTGACAGACCCTTAGCCATGCTAACGAAGAGAAGAAGAGAGAGAACTCAAATTACTAACATACGGGATGAAAAAGGTAATATCACAACAGACACTTCAGAAATACAGAAGATAATCAGAAATTATTTTGAATCCTTATACTCCAATAAAATAGAAGATAGTGAAGGCATAGATAAATTCCTTAAGTCTTATGACCTGCCCAGATTGAGTCAGGAGGATATAGACAACCTAAACAGACCAATAACAATAGAGGAAATAGAAGAAACCATCAAAAGATTACCAACTAAGAAAAGCCCAGGACCGGATGGGTATACAGCAGAGTTTTACAAAACCTTTAAAGAGGAACAAACACCAATACTTTTCAAGCTATTTCAGGAAATAGAAAAAGAGGGAGAACTTCCAAATTCATTCTACGAGGCCAACATCACCCTGATTCCGAAACCAGACAAAGACACTTCAAAGAAAGAAAACTACAGACCAATATCTCTAATGAACCTTGACGCAAAAATCATCAATAAAATTCTGGCGAATCGGATTCAAATACATATCAAAAAAATTATACATCATGATCAAGTAGGATTCATCCCTGGGATGCAAGGCTGGTTCAATATACGGAAATCAATAAATGTTATTCACCACATCAATAGACTTAAAAATAAGAACCATATGATCATCTCCATAGATGCAGAAAAAGCATTCGACAAAGTACAGCATCCCTTTATGTTCAAAACTCTAGAAAAATTAGGGATAACTGGAACATACCTCAACATTGTAAAAGCAATCTATGATAAGCCACAGGCCAGCATCATTCTGAATGGAGAAAAATTGAAGTCATTCCCTCTAAGATCTGGTACAAGACAGGGATGCCCTCTATCACCACTTCTGTTCAACATAGTCCTCGAAACACTGGCCAGAGCAATTAGACAGACAAAAGAAATTAAAGGCATAAAAATAGGAAAAGAAGAACTTAAATTATCACTATTTGCAGATGATATGATCCTATACCTAGCAGACCCAAAAGGGTCTACTAGGAAGCTATTAGAGCTAATAAATGAATTCAGCAAAGTGGCAGGATATAAGATCAACACGCATAAATCAAAGGCATTCCTGTATATCAGTGACAAATCCTCTGAAACGGAAATGAGGACAACTACTCCATTCACAATATCCCCCCAAAAAATAAAATACTTGGGAATCAACCTAACAAAAGAGGTGAAAGATTTATATAATGAAAATTATAGAACCCTAAAGAAAGATATAGAAGAAGACCTTAGAAGATGGAAAAATATACCCTGCTCATGGATAGGTAGAACTAACATCATCAAAATGGCGATATTACCAAAAGTTCTCTATAAGTTCAATGCAATGCCAATCAAAATCCCAATGGAATTTCTTGTAGAAATAGATAAAAGAATCATGAAATTCATATGGAATAATAAAAGACCCAGAATAGCAAAAACAATGCTAAGCAGGAAGAGTGAATCAGGCGGTATAGCGATACCAGACTTCAAATTATACTACAGAGCAATAGTAACAAAAACAGCATGGTACTGGTACCAAAACAGGCGGGTGGACCAATGGTACAGAATAGAGGATACAGAAACCAATCCACAAAACTACAACTATCTTATATTTGATAAAGGGGCTAAAAGCATGCAATGGAGGAAGGATAGCATCTTCAACAAATGGTGCTGGGAAAACTGGAAATCCATTTGCATCAAAATGAATCTGAACCCCTATCTCTCGCCATGCACAAAAGTTAACTCAAAATGGATTAAGGAGCTTGATATTAAATAAGAGACATGGCATCTGATAGAAGAAAAAGTTGGTTATGATCTACATACTGTGGGATCGGGCCCCAAATTCCTCAATAGGACACCCATAGCGCAAGAGTTAACAACTAGAATCAACAAATGGGACTTACTCAAACTAAAAAGTTTTTTCTCAGCAAAAGAAACAATAAGAGAGATAAACAGGGAGCCTACATCCTGGGAACAAATCTTTAATCCACACACTTCAGATAGAGCCCTAATAACCAGAATATACAAAGAACTCAAAAAATTAGACAATAAGATAACAAATAACCCAATCAATAAATGGGCCAAGGACCTGAACAGACAGTTCTCAGAGGAGGACATACAATCAATCAATAAGTACATGAAAAAATGCTCACCATCGCTAGCAGTTAGAGAAATGCAAATCAAAACTACCCTAAGATACCACCTCACTCCAGTAAGATTGGCAGCCATTAGGAAGTCAAACAACAATAAATGCTGGAGAGGATGCGGGGAAAAGGGCACTCTTGTTCATTGCTGGTGGGACTGCAAATTGGTGCAGCCAATTTGGAAAGCAGTATGGAGATTTCTTGGAAAGCTGGGAATGGAACCACCATTTGACCCAGCTATTCCCCTTCTCGGTCTATTCCCTAAAGACCTAATAAGAGCATGTTACAGAGACACTGCTACAACGATGTTCATAGCAGCACAATTCACTATAGCAAGATTATGGAATCAGCCTAGATGCCCTTCAATAGATGAATGGATAAAAAAAATGTGGCATTTATACACAATGGAGTATTACTCTGCATTAAGGAACGACAAAATCATAGAATTTGGAGGGAAATGGATGGCATTAGAGCAGATTATGCTAAGTGAAGCTAGTCAATCGTTAAAAAACAAATACAAAATGACGCCTTTGATATAAGGGGAGTAAACAAGGACAGGGTAAGGACGAAGAGCTTGAGAAGAAGATTTACATTAAACAGGGATGAGAAAAGGGGAGGGGAGGGGAGGGGAGGGGAGGGGGGATAGTAGAGAATAGGACAGACAGCAGAATACATCAGACACTAGAAAGGCAATATGTCAATCAATGGAAGGGTAACTGATGTGAAACAGCAATCTGTATACGGGGTAAAGTTGGGAGTTCATAACCCACTTGAATCAAACTGTGAAAGATGATGTATTAAGAACTGTGTAATGTTTTGAACGACCAACAATAAAAAAAAATCATAGAATTTGCAGGGAAATGGATGGCATTAGAGCAGATTATGCTAAGTGAAGCTAGCCAAGCCCTAAAAAACAAATGTCAAATGTCTTCTTTGATATAAAGAGAGCCACTAAGAATAGAACAGGAAGGAAGAGCATGAGGAAAAGACTAACAGTAAACTAAGACGAATGGGGGGAGAGAAAGGAAGAGAGAAGGGAAAACATATGGAAATGGTAGGAGACCTTCAGTGATACACAAAATAATAAGAGGTTATGAGGGGCAAGGGGGTGGGGGGGAAAAAAGGGGAGAGAATTGAACAACAGCAGAGGAGGTAGAGAGGGATGTTGGGAGGGGAGGGGAGGGGAGGGGGGATAGTAGGGGATAGGAAAGGTAGCAGAATACAACAGTCACTAATATGCCATTATGTAAAAATGTGAGTATGTAACAGAAGTGAGTCTGTATTATGTATTTGGGGAGTTCAAAACCCAATTGAGTCGAATGTATGAAAGATGATATGTCTTGTCTTACCCCTCCATTACATAGTTCTTGATATATCATATTTCACATTTTGATTCAAGTGGGTTATACACTCCCATATTGCCCCTTATAATGGAGGGGTAAGACAAGATAATACAAATGGAAGAAATGATTTACAGTAGAAGGGGTAGAGAGAAAAGGGGAGGGGAGGGGAGGGGAGGGGGGATAGTAGAGAATAGGACAGACAGAAGAATACATCAGACACTAGAAAGGCAATATGTCAATCAATGGAAGGGTAACTGATGTGATAAAGCAATCTGTATACGGGGTAAAGTTGGGAGTTCATAACCCGCTTGAATCAAACTGTGAAATATGATGTATTAAGAACTGTGTAAGGTTTTGAATGACCAACAATAAAAAAATAAATAAAAAAAAATAAAAAAAAAAAGAATATAGGTCCATACAGCCAGATCAATTTCATAGCAGCACAATTCACAATAGCTAAACTGTGGAACCAACCTAGATGTCCTTCAGTAGATAAATGGATTTAAAAATGTGGCATATATACACAATGGAATATTACTCTGCAATAAAAGAATAAAATCATGGCATTTGCAGGTAAATGGATGGCATTGGAGATGATAAAGCTAAGTGAAGTTAGCCAATCCCAAAATAAACAAATGCCGAATGTTTTTTCTGATATAAGGAGGCTGATTCATAGTGGGATAGGGAGGGGGAGCATGGGAGGAATAGATGAATTCTAGATAGAACAGAGGGGTGGGAGGGGAAGGGAGGGAGAAGGGGCTTAGCAAGGAATGTGGAATGTGATAGACATCATTATACAAAGTACGTGTATGAAAACACAAATTGGTTTGAACATACTGTATATACAACCAGAGAAAAAATTTGCTGTATATGTGTAATAAGAATTGTAATGCATTCTTCTGTCATTTCTTTTTAAAAAAATCAATTAAATTTTTTTTTGAAAAAGAAAAAAAAAAGAAAGATGATATGTCTTGAGCTCTGTAATGTTTTGAACAACCAATAAAAAAAAAAAGGACTGTTGCAGAGGACAGAGGTTGGAGACTGGGGTGCTGCAGGATACTTGCAGAGAGCAGGGGTTAAAAACTTGTTTGGAGAAGGAATGTTACAGAGAGCAGAGTTTGGAAACTTGAGTGCAGAAGGATGTTACAGAGAGCAGAGGTTGGAGACTGTTGTGCAGAAGGACTGTTACAGAGTGCAGAGTTTATAGACTGGATTGTAGAAGGATCATACAGAGAGCAGAGTTAAGAGAATGAGGTGCAAAGGACTGTTACAGACAGCAGAAGTAGGAGACTGGGGTGCAGAAGGGTCTTTGCACACAGAAGAGTTTTAAGACTGAGGTGCAGAAGGACTGTTGCAGAGAGCAGATGTTGGAGACTCGGGTGCAGAAGGACTGTTGCAGACAGCATAGGTTGGAGACTTGGTGACGAAGGATCGTTGCAGAGAGCAGAGGTTTTAGACTGGTGTGCAGAAGCACTGGTACAGAGAGCAGAGTTTGGAGACTGGGTTGCAGAAGAATCTTAGAGAGAGCAGAGGTTGCAGACTGAGGTGCAGAAAGACTGTTACAGAGAGTAGACTTTGGAGACTGATTTGCAGAAGGACCATTGCAGAGAACAGAGTTTGGAGACTGAGGTGCAGAAGGATTGTTACAGAGATCAGAGTTTGGAGACTCTGGTGCAGAAGGACTCTGCAGAGAGCAGACTTTGGAGACTTGAGTCCAGAAGGATCGTTGCAGGAAGCAGAGTTTGGAAACTGGAGTGTAGAAGTACTATTGCAGAGAGAAGATGTTGGAGACTGGGGTGCAGAAGGACTGTTGAAGAGAGCAGAGTTAGGAGAATGTTGTTCAGAAGGACTGATTAAGTGAGAAGATGTTGGAGACTGAAGTTTAGAAGGACTGTTACATAGAGTAGAGGTTGGAGACTGAGTGCAGAATGACTGTTTCAGAGATCAGAGTTTGGAGAGTGGGGTTCAGATGGATCTTACAGAGCGCAGAGTTTGGAGACTGTGTTGAAAAAGGACTGTGGCAGAGAGCAGAGGTTGGAGACTGTTGTGCAGAAGGATGATTACATAGTGCAGAGTTTATAGACTGGGTTTCAGAAGTATCTTACAGAGAGCAGAGTTGGGAGAATGAGGTGCAGAAGGACTGTTAAAGGCAGTAGAGGTAGGAGACTGGGGTGTAGAAAGTGCGTTGAAGACAGCAGAGTTTTCAGACTGAGGTGCAGAAGGACTGTTGCAGAGATCAGAGGTTGGAGAGCGGGGTGCAGTTGGATTATTTAAGAGAGCTGATGTTGGAGACTGAGGTGAAGAAGGATCATTGCAGAGAGCAGATTTTGGAGACTGGGGTGCAGATGGCCTGCTACAGAGAGAAGAGTTTGGAGACAGGTTTGCAGAAGGCCTGTTAAGGACAGGAGAGGTTGGAGACTGAGGTGCAGGTGGACTTTTGTAGCGAGCAGTGTTTGAAGACTGGGGTGCAGAAGGATTGTGCAGAGTGCAGAGGTGTCAGAATGAGGTGCAGAAGGACTGTTTCAGAGAGCAGAGTTTGGAGACTGAGGTGTAGAAGGACTGTTACAGAGAGCAGAGTTTGGAGACTGAGGTGCAGAAGGACTGTTACAGAAAGCAGAGAATGGAAATTGGTCGACATAAGGACCGTTACAGAGACCAGAGTTTGGAGACTGCGGTATAGAAAAACTGTTATGAAGAGAAGAGTTTGGAGACTGGGGTGCAGAAGAAATGTTACAGAGAGCACAGGCTGGAGACTGAGGTGCAGAAGGATAAATACAGAGAGAAGAGTTTTGAGACTGGGGTTTTGAGCAGATTTTGGAGACTGGTTAGCAGAAGGACTGTTGTAGAGGACAGAGGTTGAAGACTGGGGTGCCGCAGGACACTTGAATAAAGCAGAGGTAAAATACTGGGGTGAAGAAGGAATGTTACAGAGAGAAAAATTTGGAAACTTGAGTGCAGAAGGATCTTACAAAGAGCAGAGTTTTGAGCATGTGGTTCAGAAGGACTGTTGCAAAGAGCAGAGATTGGAGACTGAGGTGCAGAAATCCTGTTACATAGAGCAGAGCTAGAAGAAAGGGGTGCAGAAGGATCTTACAGAGAGCAGACTTTGGAGACTGCAGTATACGTCTGTTACCGAGAGCAGAGGTGGGAAACTGGGGTTCAGAAGGACTCTTACATAGAGCACAGGTTGGAGACTGAGGTGCAGAAGGATAGATACAGAGAACAGAGGTTGGAGACTGGGGTTCAGACAGACTGATAAAGAAAGCAGAGATGAAATTGATCAATTTCACAGGGAGATAGAGGAAATAAAAAACAAATAAATAGAAATCCTAGAAATGCAGGAAGCAATAAACCAACTTAAAAACTCAATTGAGAATACTACAAGCAGAATGGATCACTTAGAAGATCGAACATCAGACAATGAAGACAGAGTATTTCAATTTGAAAAGAGCATAGACAGCTCAGCAAGTCTGCTAAGAAACCATGAGCAGAACATCCAAGAAATATGGGATAATATCAAAAGACCAAACTTAAGAGTCATTGGGTACAGGAAGGCACAGAGCTACAAACCAAAGGAATAGACAATTTATTTAGTGAAATAATACGAGAAAACTTCCCAGACTTGAAGAATGAGACAGAACCCCAAATCCTAGAAGCCTACAGGATGCCGAATGTGCAAAATCATAAGAGATCCACACCTAGACACATTATAATGAAGATGTCCAACATGCAGAATAAGGAGAGAATTTTAAAAGCTACAAGACAAAGGAAGAAGATTACATTTAGGGGTAAACCAATCAGGATAACAGCGGATCTCTCAACACAGACTCTAAAAGCTAGAAGATCCTGGAATAACATATTTCAAACGCTAAAAGAAAATGGGTTCCAACCAAGAATCCTGTATCTGGTGAAATTAAGCTTCAGGATGGAAGATGAAATTAAAACATTTCATGATAAACAAAAGTTAAAAGAATTTGCAGGTAGAAAACCATCTCTTCAAAAAATCCTTGTCAAAACACTACAGGAAGAGGAAATGGAAAACAACGATGGAAACCAACAGTGGGAGGTAGGACAGTAAAGGGGGGAAAATAATCAGAGAGGAAAACAAATCAGATTTAGCAGCATTAATAAACAAATATGGCTGGAAGAACAAACCATATCTCAAAAATAACCCTAAATGTTAATGGCTTAAACTCACCAATTAAGAGACACAGGCTAGTTGAATGGATCACAAAACAAGATCCAACAATATGCTGCCTACAGGAGACGCATTTGATAAAAAAGGATATACATAGACTGAAGGTGAAAGGTTGGGAAAAATCATATCACTCATATGGACTGCGGAAGCAAGCAGGAGTGTCCATACTCATATCAAATAAAATAGATTTCAAACCAAAGTTAATCAAAAGGGATAAAGAAGGACACTACATACTGCTCAAGGGAACCATACACCAACAAGACATAACAATCATAAATATATATGCCCCAAACAACGGTGCTGCTGTGTTCATCAAGCAAACTCTTCTCAAGTTCAAGAGTCTAATAGACCACCATACAATAATCATAAGAGACTTCAACACACCTCTCTCACCACTGGACAAATCTTCCAAACAAAAGTTGAATAAGGGAACTATAGAACTCAATAACACAATTAACAACCTAGACTTAATTGACATATATAGAATATACCACCCAACATCAAGCAGCTACACTTTTTTCTCAGCAGCACATGGATCCTTCTCAAAAATAGATCATATATTATGTCACAGGGCAACTCTTAGACAATATAAAGGAGCAGAGATAATACCATGCATCTTATCTGATCATAATGGAATGAAACTAAAAATCAACAATAAAAGAAGCAAGGAAAAATCATGCATCACTTGGAGAATGAACAATAGGTTACTGAATGATCAATGGGTTTTAGAAGACATCAAGGAGGAAATAAGAAAATTCTTAGAGTTTAATGAAAACACAGACACAACATATCAGAATCTATGGGACACATTGGAAGCAGTTCTAAGAGGAAAATTCATTGCTTGGAGTTCATTCCTTAAAAAAAGAGAAAACCAAAAAATAAATGATCTCATACTTCATCTCAAAATCCTAGAAAAAGAAGAGCAAAACAACAGCAAAAGAAGTAGAAGGCAAGAAATAATTAAAATCAGAGCTGAAATTAATAAAATCGAAACAAAAGAAACAATTGAAAAAATTGACAAAACGAAAAGTTGGTTCTTTGAAAAGATAAATAAAATTGACAGACCCTTAGCCATGCTAGCGAAGAGAAAAAGAGAGAGAACTCAAATTACTAGCATAAGGGATGAAAAAGGCAAGATCACGACAGAAACTTCAGAAATACAGAAGATAATCAGAAAAAATTTTGAATCCTTATACTCCAATAAAATAGAAGATAGTGAAGGCATCGATAAATTTCTTAAGTCATATAATCTGCCCAGATTGATTTAGGAGGATATAGACAACCTAAACAGACCAATATCAATTGAGGAAATAGAAGAAACCATCAAAAGATTACCATCTAAGAAAAGCCCAGGACCGGATGGGTATACAGCAGAGTTTTACAAAACCTTTAAAGAAAAACTAATACCAATACTTTTCAAGCTATTTCAGGAAATAGGAAAAGAAGGAGAACTTCCAAATTCATTCTACGAGGCCATCATCACCCTGATTTCAAAACCAGACAAAGACACTTCAAAGAAAGAAAACTACAGACCAATATCTCTAATGAACCTAGATGCAAAAATCCTCAATAAAATTCTGGCAAATTGGTTACAAAAACATATAAAAATAATTGTGCACCATGATCAAGTAGGATTCATCCCTGGTATGCAAGGCTGGTTCAATATACGGAAATCAATAAATGTTATTCACCACATCAATAGACTTAAAAATAAGAACCATATGATCATCTCCATAGATGCAGAAAAAGCATTCGACAAAGTACAGCATCCGTTTATGTTCAAAACTCTCGAAAAACTAGGGATAACAGGAACATACCTCAACATTGTAAAAGCAATTTATGCTAAGCCTCAGGCTAGCATCATTCTGAATGGAGAAAAATTGAAGGCATTCCCTCTAAAATCTGGAACAAGACAGGGATGCCCTCTCTCACCACTTCTGTTCAACATAGTTCTCGAAACACTGGCCAGAGCAATTAGACAGATGAAAGAAATTAAAGGCATAAAAATAGGAAAAGAAGAACTTATATTATCACTATTTGCAGATGACATGATTCTATACCTAGCAGACCCAATAGGGTGTACAAAGAAACTGTTAGAGCTAATAAATGAATTCAGCAAAGTGGCAGGTTATAAAATCAACACGCATAAATCAAAATCATTCCTGTACATCAGCGACAAATCCTCTGAAATGGACACGAGGACAACCACTCCGTTCACAATATCCTCAAAAAGAATAAAATACTTGGGAATCAACCTAACAAAAGAGGTGAAAGACTTATACAATGAAAACTACAGAACCCTAAAGAGAGAAATTGAAGAAGACCTTAGAAGATGGAAAAATATACCCTGTTCATGGATAGGCAGAACTAACATCATCAAAATGGCGATATTACCAAAACTTCTCTATAGGTTTAATGCAATGCCAATCAAAATCTCAACGGAATTTTTTGTAGAAATAGAGAAATCAATCATGAAATTCATATGGAAGAATAAAAGACCCAGAATAGCAAAAACAATACTAAGCAGGAAGTGTGAATCAGGTGGTATAGCGATTCCAGATTTCAAACTATACTAGAGCAATAGTAACAAAAACAGCATGGTACTGGTACCAAAACAGGCAGGTGGACCAATGGTACAGAATAGAGGACACAGAAACCAACCCACAAAACTACAACTTTCTTATATTTGATAAAGGGGCTAAAAGCATGCAATGGAGGAAGGATAGCATCTTCAACAAATGGTGCTGGGAAAGCTAGAAATCTATATGCAACAAAATGAAACTGAATCCCTTTCTCTCGCCATGCACAAAAGTTAACTCAAAATGGATCAAGGAGCTTGATATCACATCAGAGACACGGCATCTTATAGAAGAGAAAGTTGGCTACGACCTACATGCTGTGGGGTCGGGCTCCAAATTTCTCAATAGGACACCCAAAGCACAAGAGTTAACATCTAGAATCAACAAATGGGACTTACTCAAACTAAAAAGTTTTTTCTCAGCAAAAGAAACAATAAGAGAGGTAAATAGGGAGCCTACATCATGGGAACAAATCTTTACTCCTCACACTTCAGATAGAGCCCTAATATCCAGAGTATATAAAGAACTCAGAAAATTACACAATAAGGTAACAAATAATCCCATCAACAAATGGGCCAAGGACTTGAACAGACACTTCTCAGAGGAGGACATACAATCAATCAACAAGTACATGAAATAATGCTCACCATCTCTAGCAATCAGAGAAATGCAAATCAAAACCACCCTAAGATACCATCTCACTCCAGTAAGATTGGCAGCCATTACGAAGTCAAACAACAATAAGTGCTGGCGAGGATGTGGGGAAAAGGGTAAACTTGTACATTGTTGGTGGGACTGCAAATTGGTGCAGCCAATTTGGAAAGCAGTATGGAGATTTCTTGGAAAGCTGGGAATGGAACCACCATTTGACCCAGCTATCCCCCTTCTCGGTCTATTCCCTAAAGACCTAAAAAGAGCCTACTACAGGGATACTGCTACATCTATGTTCATAGCAGCACAATTCACAATAGCAAGACTGTGGAACCAACCTAGATGCCCTTCAATAGACAAATGGATAAAAAAATGTGGCATTTATACACAATGGAGTATTAGTCTGCATTAAGAAATGACAAAATCATAGAATTTGGAGGAAAATGGATGACATTAGAGCAGATTATGCTAAGCGAAGCTAGCCAAGCCCTAAAAAACAAATGCCAAATGTCTTCTTTGATATAAGGAGAGTAATTAAGAAAAGACTAGGGAAGAAGAGCACGAGAAGAAGACCATCATTAAACAGGGTTGAGAGGTGGGAGGGAAAGGGAGAGAGAAGGGAAATTTCATGGAAATGGAATGAGACCCTCAGGGTTATACAAAATTACATACAAGAGGAAGTGAGGGGAAAGGGAAAAATAATACAAGGGGGAGGAATGAATTACAGTAGGAGGGTTAGAGAGAGAAGAGGTGATGGGAGGGGAGGGGAGGGGGGAATAGTAGAGGATAGGAAAGGCAGCAGAATACAACAGACACTAGGATGGCAATATGTAAAGCAATGGAAGTGTAACTGATGTGATTCTGCAAGCTGTATAAGGGGTAAAATGGGAGTGCATAACCCACTTGAATCAAAATGTGAAATATGATATATCAAGAACTATGTAATGGAGGGGTAAGACAAGATAATACAAATGGAAGAAATGATTTACAGTAGAACGGGTAGAGAGAGAAAAGGTGAGGGGAGAGGAGGGGAGGGGGGATAGTAGAGAAGAGGACTGACAGCAGAATACATCAGACACTAGAAAGGCAATATGTCAATCAATGGAAGGGTAACTGATGTGACACAGCAATCTGTATACGGGGTAAAGTTGGGAGTTCATAACCCGCTTGAATCAAACTGTGAAATATGATGTATTAAGAACTGTGTAAGGTTTTGAACGACCAACAATAAAAAAATAAATTAAAAAAAAGATAGCAGAGATGGAGACTGGGGTGTAGAAGGATCGTTACAAAGAGCAGAGGTTGGAGACTGTGGTACAGAAGGACTGTTACAGAGAGCAGATCTGGAGTCTGGGGAGCAGAAAAACTGTTGCAGAGGAAAGAGGTTGGAGACTGGGGTGGAGAAGGAATGTTACAGAGAGCAGTGTTTGGAGACTGGGGTGCAGAAGGATTGTGAAGAGAGCAGAGGTGTCAGAATGAGGTTCAGTATGACTGTTACAGATACCAGAGGTTGGAGACTGAGGTGTAGAAGCACTGTTACAGAGAGCAGAGTTTGGAGTCTGAGGTCCAGATGGACTGTTACAAAAAGCAGAGTTTGGAAATTGGGTGCAGAAGGACCGTTACAGAGACCAGACTTTGGAGACTGCAGTATAGAAAAACTGTTACAGAGAGCAGAGTTTGGAGACTGGGGTGCAGAAGGAATGTTACAGAGAGCACAGGTTGGAGACTAAAGTGCAGAAGGATATATACAGAGAGCAGAGGTTTGAGACTGAGTTTCAAAAGGACTGATACAGAAAGCAGAGTTTGGAGACTGGGGTGCTGAAAGACCGGTACGGAAAGCAGAGGTTGGAAACAGGGGAGCACAAGTACTGTTGCAGAGGACAGAGGTTAAAGACTGGGGTGCCGCATGACACTTGCAGAAGGCAGAGGTTAAAGACTGGGGTGGAGAAGGAATGTTACAGAGAGCAGAGTTTGGAAACTGGACTGCAGAAGTATCTTACAGAGAGCAGAGTTTGGAGACTGTGGTGCAGAAGGATTGTTACAGAGAGCAGAGGTTGGAGACTGGGCTCCAGAAAGATAGATGCAGAGAGAAGACTTTGGAGACTGGGGTGTAAAAGGACTGTTGCAGAGAGCAGAGGTTTGAGACTGCGGTGAAGTAGGATCATTGCAGAGAGCAGAGGTTGGAGACTGGGGTGCAGAAGGATCCTTCGAGAGTTCAGATTTTGAAGACTGGGGTGCAGAAGGCCTGCTACAGAGAGCAGAGTTTGGAGACTGAGGTGCAGAAAGACTGTTACAGAAACTAGACGTTGGAAATTGGGGTGCAGTAGAACCGTTACAGAGTCCAGAGTTTGGAGACTGTGGTATAGAAAAACTGTTACAGAGCGCAGAGGTTGGAGATTGGGGTGCAGAAGGACTGTTGCAGAGAGCAGAGGTTGGAGACTGAGGTCTAGAAGGATCGTTGCAGAGAGCAGAGTTTAGAGACTGGGGTGCAGAACGAGTGTTGTAGAGAGCAGAGGTTGGAATCTAGGGTGTAAAGGACTGTTGCAGAGAGCAGATGTTGAAGATTTGAGTGCAGATGGACTGATACAGAGAGCAGAGTATGGAGAGGGGGGTGCAGAAGCATCTTACAAAGAGCAGAGGTTTTAGACTAGGGTGGAGAGGAACTGTTGCAAGGAGCAGAGGTTTGACACTGGGGTGCAGAAGGATCATTGCAGAGAGAAGGGTTTGGAGACAGGGATGCAGAAGGCCTGTTACAGAGAGCAGAGTTTGGAGACTGGGGTGCAGAAGGCTTGTTACAGATAACAGAGTTTGGAGACTGGGGTGCAGAAGAACCAATTCAGAGAGCAGATGTTCGAGACTGTGGTACAGAAGGACTGTTACAGAGAGCAGAGGTTGGAAACTGGGGAGCAGAAGGACTGTTTTAGAGAACAGAGGTTGGAGACTGGGGTGCTACAAGATCGTTGCAGAAAGCAGAAGTTGGAGACAGGGATGGAGAAGGAATGTTATAGAGAACAGAGTTTAAAAACTGGTGTGCAGAAGGATCAAAAACAGAGCAGAGTTTGGAGACTGGGGTGCAGAAGAAGTGTTTCAGAGAGCATACTTTGAAGACTGAGGTGCAGAAAGATCGTTGCAGAGAGCAGAGCTTGGATACTGAGGTGCAGAAGACTGTTGCAGAGAGCAGAGGTTGGAGACTGAGGTGCAGAAGGAATGTTACAGAGAGTAGAGGTTGTAGATTGGGGTTCAATAGGCCTGTTACAGAGAGCAGAGGTTGGAGACTCGGATGCAGAAGGACTGTTACAGAGAGCAAAAGTTGGATACAGGGGTGCAGAAGGATTTAACAGAGCAGAATTTTGAGACTGACGTGCCGAAGGACAGTTGGAGGGATCAGAGGTTTGAGACTGGGGTGCAGTTGGATCATTGCAGAGAGCAGAAGTTGGAGACTGTGGTGCAGAAGGATCGTTGCAGAGAGCAGATTTTGGAGACTGGGGTGCAGAAGGCCTTTTGCAGAGGACCGAGGTTTGAGACTGGGGTGCCGCAGGACACTTGCAGGTAACATAGGTTAAAGACTGGGGTATATAAGGAATGTTACAGAGAGCATAGTTTGGAAATTGGAGTGCAGAAGGATCTTACAGAGAGCAGAGTTTGGAGACTGTGGTGCAGGAAAACTTGCATACAGCAGAAGTTGGATACTGGGGTGCAGAAGGATCGTTGCAGAGAGCAGAGGTTGGAGACTGGGGTGAAGAAGGACTGTTGCAGAGAGCAGACGTTGGAGACTGGGATGCAGAAAAATCGTTGCAGACAGAAGTGGTTTGAGACTGGGGTGCAGAAGGACAGTTACAGAGAGTAGAGTTTGGAGACTGAGGTGCAGGAGAATTGTTGCTGAGAGCAGAGTTTGGAGACTGAGGTTCAAAAGGACTGTTACAGAGAACCGAGGTTGGAGACTGGGGTGCAGAAGAACTGTTACAGAGAGCAGAGTTTTTAAACAAGGTTGCACAAGGATCTTACAGAGAGCAGAGGTTGTTGACCAAGGGGCAGCAGGACTTTTAAAAAGAGCAGAGGTTGGAGACTAGGGTGCAGAAGGATCATTGCAGAGAACAGAGTTTTCAGACTGAGGTGCAGAAAGACTTTTGCAGAGAGCACATGTTGGAGACTGGGGTGCAGAAGGACTGTTGCAGAGAGCTGAGGTTAAAGACTGGGGTGCAGAAGCATCGCTGTAGAGAGCAGAGGTTGAAGACTGGGGTGCAGAAGGAATGTTATAGAGAAAAAAGTTCGGAGACTGGGGTGCAGAAGGCCTGTTACGGAGAGCAGAGTGTGAAGGAGGGGTACAGAAGTACTTTTACAGAGAGTAGAGTTTGGAGAATGAGGTACAGAAGGATCGTTATAAAGAGCGGAGTTTGGAGACTGGGTTGCTGAGGGACTGCTGCAGAGAGCAGAGGCTGGACATGGGGTGTAGAAGAACTGTTGCGGAGAGTACAGGTTTGAGATTTGCGTGCAGAAGCACTGTTGCAGAGAGTAAAAGTTGGAGACTGCCTTTCAGTAGGACTATTACAGAGGCAGAGTTTGGAGACTTTGGTGCAGAAAGACTTTTGCGTAGATCAGATTTTGGAGATTATGTTGCAGAAGGACTGTTGCAGAGAGCAGAGTTTGTAGACTGAGGTGCAGAAAGACTGTTACAGAAAGCAGAGTTTGGAGATTGGGGTGGAGATGGACTGATACAGAAAGCAGAGTTTGGAGACTCCTGTGGAGAAGGACCTTTGCAGACAGAAGAGGTTGGAGAATGGAGTGCAAAAGGCCTGTTACACAGGGCAGAGTTTGCAGAGTGGTGTGCAGAAGGACTGTTACAAACAGCAGAGTTTGAAGACAGGGTTGCAGAAGGATCTAACAGAGAGAAAGTTTTAAAGACTCTGGTACAGCAGGACTGTTATAGAGAGAATATGTTGGAGACTGAGGTGCATAATGATCGTTGCAGAGAACAGACTTTTCAGACTGAGGTGCAGAAAGACTGTTGCAGAGAGCAGATATTGGAGACTGGGGTGCAGAAGTACTGTTGCAGAGAGCAGAGGTTGGAGACTGGGGTGCAGAAGGATCGTTGTAGCGAGCAGAGTTTTGAGACCGGCATGCAGAAGGACTGTTAGAGAACAGAATTTGGAGAAGGGGTGCAGAAGGACTGTTCCAGAGGGCAGAGTTTACAGACTGGCTTGCAGAAGGATCTTACAGAGAGAATATGTTGGAGATTGAGGTGTAGAAGGACTGTTAAAGAGAGTAGAGTTCAGAGACTGAGGTTCAGAAGAACCGTTCTAGAGAGCAGAGTTTGGAGACTGAGGTGCAGAAAGATTGTTACAGAGAGCAGAGGTTGGAGACTGGGGTGCAGAAGGACTGTTTCAGATAGCAGAGTTTGGAGACTGGGGTGCAGAAGGACTGTTGCAGATAGCAGAGTTTGGAGACTGGGGTGTAGAAGGACTGTTGCAGAAAGAAGAGTTTTGAGACTTGGGTGCAGAAGGACTTTTGCAGAGAGCAGAGTTCGGAGACTGTGGTGCAGAAGGACTGTAACAGAGAGATGAGGTTGGAGACTGGGGTGCAGAAGGACTGATAAAGAAAGCAGAGGTTGAAGCCTGGGGAGCAGAAGGAGCGTTACAGAGAGCAGATTTTGGAGACTGCACTACAGGAGGACTGTTACAGAGATCAGAGCTTAGAGACTGGTGTGGAGAAGGACTGTTTCAGAGTGCAGACCTTGGAGTCTGGGGTGCAGTAGAACTGTTCCAGAGAACATTAGTTGGAGACTGGGTTGCAGAAGAACTGTTGCAGAAAGCAGAGGTTGGAGACAGAGGTGCAGCAGGAATGTTACAGAGAGAAGAGGATGGAAACTGTGGTGCAGAAAAAATGATACAGAAAATAGCGGTTGGAGACTTGGGTGCAGAAGGATCGTTGCAGAGAGCAGAGGTTGGGGACTGCGGTACAGAAGGACTGTTAAAGAGAGCAGAGTTGGAGACTGGGGAGAAGAAGGACAGTTACAGAGAGCAGAGGTTGGAGACTGGGGAGCAGAAGGACTGTTGCAGAGAGCAGAGGTTGGAGACTGGGGTACAGAAGGACTGTTACAGAGAGCAGAGTTTTGAGACTGCGGTACAGAAGGACTGTTACAGAGAGCATAGGATGGAGACTGGGGTGCAGAAGAAGTGTTACCGAGAGCAGAGTTTGTAGATTAGTGTCCAGAAAAACTGTTACAGAGAGTAGAGGTTGGAGACTGGGGTGCAGAAGGTCTGTTACAGATAGCAGCATTTGGAGACTGAGGTGCAGAAAGATCGTTACAGAGAGCAGAGGTTGGAGACTGAGGTGCAAAAGGACTGTTACAGAGAGCAGAGGTTGGAGACTGAGATGCAGAAGGATTATTACGGAGAGCAGAGTTTGGACACTGGTGTTCAGAAAGACTGTTACAGAGAGCAGAGCTTGGAGACTGGTGTGTAGAAGGATCATTGAAGAGAACAGAGTTTTGAGACTGAGGTGCAGAGGAATCGTTGCAGAGAGCCGAGGTTGAAAACTGAGGTACAGAATGATCGCTTGCGAGAGCAGAAATTGGAGACTGGGGTGCAAAAGGACAGTTACAGAGAGCACAGGTTGGAGACTGCGGTACAGAAGGACTGTTACAGAAAGCTTAGTTTGGATACTGGGGTGCAGAAAGACTGTTGCAGTAAAAAGTGTTTGGAGATTGGGGTGCCGAAGGACAGTTACAAAGAGCACAGATGGAGACTGGGGTGCAAATAATGTTGCAGGGAGCAGAAGTTGGAGACTGGGGTGCAGAAGGACGTTTGCGGAGAGCAGAAGTTGGATACTAGGGTGCAGAACAACTTTTTCAGAGACCAGAGGTTAGAGACTGCGGTTCAGAAGGACTGTTACAGGGAGAAGAGGTTGGAGATTTGGGTGCAGAAGAACCATTGAAGAGAGCAGAGTTTGAAGACTGGGGTGCAGAAGCACTGTTACAGATAGCAAAGTTTCGAGATAGGGTTGCAGATGGATCTTACAGAGAGCATTTTGTGGACTGAGGTTAAGAGGGACTGTTTCAGAGAGCAAAATTTGGAAACTGGGGTGCAGAAGGATTGTTGCAGAGAGCAGAGTTTTCAGACTGAGGTGCAGAAAGACTGTAGCAGAGAGAAGATGTTGGATCCTGGGGTGCAGAAGGACTGTTACAAAGAGCAGAGTTTGGAAACTGGGGTGCAGAAAGATCATTGCAGAGAGCACAGGTTGGAGACTGGGGTGCAGAAGGCGTGTTACAGAGAGCAGAGTGTGAAGACTGGGGTGCAGAAGGCCTCTTACAGAGAGCAGAGTTTCGACACTGGGGTGCAGAAGGACTGTCCCAGGAAGCAGAGTTTTAAGAATGGTTTGAAGAAGGATCTTACAGAGAACAGAGTTTGGAGACTGGGGTGCAGAAGGACTGTCACAGAGAGCAGAGGTTGGAGACTGAGTTGCAGAAGGATTGTTACAGAGAGCAGAGTTTGGAAACTGAGGTTCAGAAAGACTGTTGCAGAGAACAGAGGTTGGAGACTGAGGTGCAGAAGGATCGTTGCAGAGAGAAAAGATTGGAGACTGGGGTGCAGAAGGCCTGTGACAGAGAGCAGAGTTTGGAGACTGGGGTGCAGAATGACTGTAGCAGCGAGCAGAGGTTGGAGACTGGGGTGTAGAAGGACTGTTGCAAAGAGAAGATGTTGGAGACTGGGGTGCAGAAGGACTGTTGCAGAGAGGAGAGGTTGGAGACTGAGTTGCAGAAGGATTGTTTCAGAGAGAAGAGTTTGGAAACTGAGGTGCAGAAAGACTGTTGCAGAGAGCAGAGGTTGGAGACTGAGTTGCAGAAGGATCGTTGCAGAGAGAAAAGATTGGAGACTGGGGTGCAGAAGGCCTGTTACAGAGAGCAGAGTTTGAAGACTTGGGTGCAGGAGGACTGTAGCAGCCAGCAGCGGTTGATGACTGGGGTGTAGAAGGACTGTTGCAGAGAGAAGATGTTGGAGACTGGGGTGCAGAAGGACTGTTGCAGAGAGCAGAGGTTGGAGACTGAGGTGCAAATGAACTGTTACAGAGAGCAGAGGTTGGAGACTGAGGTGCGGAATAATTGATATGGAATGTAGAGTTTGGAGACTGGGGTGCAGAAGGACTGTTAGAGACAGTAGAGGTTGGAGATTGTGGTAGAGAAGAACTGTTACAGAGAGCAGTTTTTGGAGCCTGGGGTGCAGAAGGACTGTTGCAGATAATAGAGGTTGGATAGTGGGGTGCAGAAGAACCATAGCAGAGAGCAGAGGTTGGAGAGTTTGGTGCAGAAGGACTGTTATACAGAGCAACGTTTGGAGATTGGGGTGAAGAAGGATCTGACAGAGAGCACAGGGTGGAGACTGGGGTGCAGATGGATCATTGTAGAGAGAAGAGGTTGGAGACTGGGGTGCATTAGGCCTTTAACAGAAAGCAGAGTTTGGAGACTGGGGTGCAGAAGGACTGTTTCAGAGAGTAGAGGTTGAAGACTGGTGTGAAGAAAGATTGTTGCAAAGAGCAGAGGTTTAAGACTGAGACTTAGAAGGACTGTTACAGAGAGCAGAGGTTGGAGTCTGAGGTGCAGAAGGACTGTTACAGAGAGCAGAGTTTGGAGACTGGGGTGCAGAAAGACAGTTGCAGAGAGCAGATGTTGGAGACTGGGGTGCAGAAGGTCTGTTACACAGAGCAGATGTTGAAGACTTACGTGCCGAAGGATTGGTACAGAGAGCAGATTGTGAATACTGGCGTGCAGAAGGATCATTACAAAGAGCAAAGGTTGGAGACTCTTGTGCAGAAAGACTTTTCCAGAGAGCAGAGGTTAGATATTGTGGTTCAGAAGGAATGTTACAGAGAGCAGATGTTGAAGACTGGGATGCAAATGGATCTTACAGATAGCAGAGTCTGGAGACTGGGGTGCAGAAGGACTCTTGCAGAGAGCATAGTTTAGAGACTGAGGTGCAGAAGGATCATTGCAGAGAGAAGAGGTTAGAAACTGGGGTGCAGAAGGACTTTTTCAGAAAGCAGGTGTTGGCAATTGAGGAGCAGAAGGACCGTTACAAAGAGAAGAGGTTAAAGACTGGAATACAAAAGGACTGTTACAGGGAGCAGAGGTTGGAGACTGGGTAAAAAGAATCGTTGCAGATTGCAGATGTTGGAGACTGGGGTGCAGAAGGACTGTCACAGAGAGCAGAGGTTGGAGGCTGAGTTGCAGAAGGATTGTTACAGAGAGCAGAGATCGGAAACTGAGGTGCAGAAGGATCGTTGCAGAGAGAAGAGGTTTGAGACTGGGGTGCAGAAGGCCTGTTACAGAGAGCAGTGTTTGAGACTGGGGTGCAGAAGACCTTTTACAGAGAGCAGAGGTTGGAGACTGGGGTGCAGAAGGATTGTTACAGATAGCACAATTTGGAGACTAGGGTGCAGAGGGATCGTTGCAGAGAGCAGAGGTTTCAAAATGAGGCTTAGAAGGACTCTTACAGAGTGCAGAGGTTGGAATCTGAGGATCAGAATGACTGTTACAGAAAGCAGAGTTTGGCAATTCGGGTGTAGAAGGACCGTTATAGAGAAAAGAGGTTGGAGACTGCGGTACAGAAGGACTGTTAGAGAGAGCAGAGTTTGGAGACTGTGGTGCAGAAAAACCGTTGCAGAGATCAGATTTTGGAGACTGGGGTAGAGAAGGACTGTTACAGAGAGCGGACTTTGGAGACTGAGGTGCAGAAGGATTGTTACAGAGAGCAGAGTTTTGAGACTGGGGTGCAGAAGGACCATTACAGAGAGCAAAGTTTGGAGACTGAGGTGCAGAAAGACTTTTAAAGAGAGCAGAGATTGGATACTGGGGTGTAGAAGAACTGCTACAAAGAGTAGAGTTTGGAGACTGGGATGAAAAGTGATCCTTCAGAGAGCAGAATCTGGAGACTGGGGTGCAGAAGGACTGTTGCAGAGAGCAGAGGTTGGATTCTTAGGTTCAGAAGGATCGTTGCAGAGAGAAGAGGTTGGAGACTAGGGGGCAGCAATACTGTACAGAAAGCAGAGGCTGGCAATTGGGGAGCAGAAGGACCGTTACAAAGAGAAGAGGTTGGAGACTGTGATACAAAAGGACTGTTACAGAGAGCAGAGGTTGGAGACTGGGTAGAAGAAGGATACTTTCAGAGAGCAGATGTTGGAGACTATGGTGCAGAATTACTGTTACAGAGAGCAGAGGTTGGAGACTGTGTTGCAGATGGATCGTTACAGAGAGCAGAGGTTGGAGACTGGGGTGCAGAAGGACCGTTAGTGAGAGCAGAGGTTGAAGACTGAGGAGCAGAAAGACTTTTACAGAGAGCAAAGTTTGGAGACTGGGGTGCAGAAGAATTCTTACAGAGAGCAGAGGATAGAGACTGGGGTGCAGAAGGAGTGATACAGACAGCAGAGTTTTGAAATTGGGGTGCAGAAGAACTGTATAGAGAGCAGAGGTTGGAGACTGGGGAGCAAGAGGATTGTTACAGAGAGCAGAGGTTGGAGACTTGGGAGCAGAAGGACTGTTACAGAGAGCAGAGGTTCGAGACTGTGGTGCAGAAGAACTGTTACAGAGAGCAGAGGTTTGAGACTGGGGTGTGAAAGGCCTGTTTCAGAGAACAGAGGTTGGAGACTGAGGTGCAAAACGATTGTTACAGAGAGGAGAGATTGTAGACTGAGGTTCAGAAGGACTGTTACAGAGAGCAGAGTATGGGAACTGGGGTGCAGAAGGATCGTTGCAGAGAGATAACATTGGAACCTGAGGTTCAAAAGGATCGTTGCAGAGATCAGAGTTTGGAGACTGAGGTGCAGAAGGGTCGTTACAGAGAGCAGAGGTTGGAGACTGGGGTCAGAAACAAAGTTACAGATTGCACATTTCGGAGACTGGGGAGCAGTAGAAATGTTGCAGAGAGCAGAGGATGGAACTGGGGTGCAGAAAGACTATTGCAGAGAACAAATTTGGAGACGGAGGTGCAGAAGAACTGATACAGAGAGAAGAGGTTGGAAACTGAGGTCCAGAAGAATTGTTATAGAGATCAGAGTGTGGAGATTGGGGTGCAGAAGGAGTGTTACAGAGAGCAGAATTTTGAGATTGGGGTGCAGAAGAACTCTTACCGAGAGCAGAGGTTTGTGAGTGGGGTGCAGAAGGACTGTTGCAGAGAGCAGAGTTTAGAGAATGAGGTGCAGAACGACTGTTACAGAGAGCAGAGGTTGGAAACTGGGGTGCAGAAGGACCGTTGCAGAGAGCAGAGGTTGGAGCTTGGGGAGAAGAAGGATAATTGCAGAGAGCAGATGTTGGAGACTGGGGTGCAGAAGGACTGTTACAGAGAGCAGAGGTTGGAGACTGAGGTGCACAAGGATCGTTTCAGAGAGTAGAGGTTGGAGACTGGGGTGCAGAAGGACCGTTATAGATTTCAGAGGTTGGATACTGAGGTGCAGAAGGATTGTTACAGAGAGGAGAGGTTGGAGACTGTGGTGTCAAAGGATTCTTACAGAGTCCATAGGATGGAGAATGGGGTGCAGAAGGAGTGTTACAGACAGCAGAGTTTGGAGATTGAGGTTCAGAAGAACTGTTACAGAGAGCAGAGGTTGGAGACTGTGGTGCCGAAGGATCATTGCAGAGAGCAGAGGTTGGAGACTGAGGTGCAGAAGGATTGTTACAGAGAGCAGATTTGGGACACTGATGTGCAGAAGGAGTGTTACAGAGAGCAGAGCTTGGAATATGGGGTGCAGAAGGACTGTTGCAGAGAGCAGAGTTTGGATACTAGGGTGCATAAATATCGTTACAGAGAGCAGAAGCTGGAGACTGAGGTGCAGAAGGATCGCTACAGAGAGCAGACTTTGGAGACCAGGGTGCAGTAGGATAGTTACAGAAAGCAGAGGTTGGAGACTGGGGTGCAGAAAAAATGTTGCAGAGAGCAGAGGTTGGAGACTGGGATGCAGAAGGACTGTAGAAGAGAGCAGAGGTTGGAGACTGGGGTTTAGAAGGACTGTTGCAGAGAGCAGACGTTAGAGACTGGGATGCAGAATGATTTTTGCAGACAGCAGAGGTTGGAGACTGGGGAGCAGAAGGTCCGTTGCAGAGTGATGAGGTTGGAGACTGAGGTGCAGAAGAACTGTTACAGAGAGCTGAGTTTGGAGACTGGGTTGCAGCAGACCTGTTACAGAGAGAAGATGTTGGAGACTTGGGTGTGGAAGGATTGTTACAGATAGCACAGTTTGGAGACTGGGGTGTAGAAGGATCGATGTAGAGACGATAGGTTTCAGACTGAGGCTTAGAAGGACTGTTACAGCTAGTAGAGGTTGGTGTCTGAGGTGTAAAAGGACTTTTATAGAAAGCAGAGGTTGGCAATTGGGGTTCAGATGGACCGTAACAAAGAGAAGAGGTTGGAGACTGCAATACAAAAAGACTTTTACAGAGAGCAGAGTTTGGAGACTGGGTAGAAGAAGAATCATTGCAGAGAGCAGATGTTGGAGACTGGGGTGCAGAAGGACTGTTATAAAGAGCAGAGGTTGGAGACTGAGTTGCAGAAGGACAGTTAAAGAGAGTACAGGTTGGAGATTGGGGTGCAGAAGGATCTTTGCAGAGAGCAGAGGTTGAAAACTATGGTGCAGAAGTATCGTTACACATAGCAGAGTTTGGTTTCTGGGGTGTAAAAGGACTGCTGCAGAAAACAGAGGATGGAGACTGAGGTGCAAAAGGACTGATACAGAGAGCAGAGTTTGGAGACTGGGGTGCAGAACAACTGATACACAAAGCAGAGGTTGGAGAATGGGGTTAAGAAGGACCCTTACAGGGAGCAGAGGTTGGAGACTCCAGTAGAGAAGGCCTTTTACAGAGAGCAAAGTTTGCAGACCGGGGTGCAGAAGGACTGTTGCAGAGAAGAGAGGGTGAAGACTGGGGTGCAGAAGAACCGTTGCAGAGAGAAGAGGTTGGAGACTGAGGTGCAGAAGGATTGTTACAGAGAGCAGACGTTGGAGACTGGGTCCAGAAGGACTGCTGCAGAGAGCAGAGTTTGGAGACTGAGGTGAAGAACTATCGTTGCAGAGAGAAGAGGTTGGAGACTGGGGTGCAGAAGGAATATTACAGATAGCACAATTTCAAGACTGGGTTCCACAAAGATCTTACAGAGAGCATTTTGGAGACTGATGTTCAGAAGGACTATTACATAGAGCAAAGTTTGGAAACTGGGGTGCAGAAGGATTGTTGCAGAGAGCAGTATTTTCAGACTGAGGTGCAGAAGAACTGTTGCAGAGAGCAGATTTTGGAACCTGGGCACAGAAGGACTGTTTCAGAGAGCAGAGTTTGGAGACTGGGGTGTAGAAGGTTCGTTGCAGAGCACAGGTTGGAGACTGGGGTGCAGAAGGCCTGTTAGAGAGAGCAGAGGTTGAAGACTGGGGTGCAGAATGCCTGTTACAGAGAGCAGAGTTCGGAGACTGGGATGCAGAAGGACCGTTACAGAGAGCAGCGTTTGGAGAATTCGTGGCAGAAGGATCTTACAGAGAGTAGAGGTTGGAGACAGAGGTGCAGAAGGACCTTTACCGAGAGTAGAGGGGGAGACTAGGGTGCAGAGGGAGTGTTACAGAGAGTAGAGTTTGGATTTTGGGGTGCAGAAGAACTGTTACTGAGAGCAGAGGTTGGAGACTGGGGTGCAGAAGGACTGGTGCAGAGAGCAGAGTTTGGAGACTGGGGTGCAGAAGGACTGGTGCAGAGAGCAGAGTTTGGAGACTGAGGTGCAAAAGGACTGTTACAGAGAGCAGAGTTCGGAAACTGGGGTGTATAAGGACCGTTGCTGTGAACAGAGGTTTGAGACTGTGGAAAAGAAGGATCGTTGCAGAGAGCAGATGTTGGAGACTAGGGTGCAGAAGAACTGTTAAAGAGAGCAGAGGTTGAAAAATGAGGTGCAGAAGGACTTTAACAGAGAGGAGAGTTTGGAGACTGGGGTCTCAATGTATTCTTACAGAGAGCAGAGGATGGAGACTGGGGTGCAGAAGCAGTGTTACAGAGAGCAGAGTTTTGAGATTGGGGTTCAGAAGAACTGTTACAGTGATCAGAGGTTGGAGACTGTGGTGCAGAAGGCCTGTTACAGAGAGCAGAATTTGGAGATGAGGTGAAGAAGGATCGTTAAAGGGAGCAGAGGTTGGAGACTGAGGTGAAGAAAGATTTTACAGAGCAGATTTTGGACACTGATTTGCAGAAGGACTGTTACAGAGAGCATATGTTTGAGACTGGGGTTCAGAAGGACTGTTGCAGAGAGAAGAGGTTGAAGACTGAGGTGCAGAAGGATCACTACAGAGAGAAGAGTTTGAAGACCGGGGTGCAGTAAGATAGTTACAGAGAGCACAGGTTGGAGACTGGGGTGGAGAAGAAATATTGCAGACAGCAGTGGTTGGAGACTGGGGTGCAGAAAGACTTCAGCAGAGAGCAGAGGTTAAAAACTGGGATGCAGAAGGATCATTGCAGAGAGAAAATGTTGGATACTTGGGTATAATAAGACGTTTGCAGAGAGCAGAGGTTGGAGACTGTGGTACAGAAGGACTGTTGCAGAGAGCAGAGGTTGGAGACTGAGGTATAGAAGGACTGTTACAGAGAGGATAGGTTTTAGACTGGTGTGCAGAATAACTGATACGGAAAATAAAGTTTGGAGACTGGGATGCAAAAAAAATATTGCAGAGAGCAGAGGTTGGAGACTGGGGTGTAGAAGGACTTTTGCAGAGAGCAGAGGTTGGAGACTGGGGTGCAGAAGGCCTGTTACAGAAAGCAGAGTTTGGAGATGGGGTTGCAGAGGACCTTTTACAGAGAGCAGATGTTGGAGACTGGAGTGCAGAAGGATTGTTACAGATAGCACAGTTTGAAGACTGGGGTTTAGAATAATTGTTGCAGATAGCAGAAGTTTCAGACTGAGGCTTAGTAGGACTCTTACAGAGAGCAGAGGTTGGAAATTGTGGTGAGAAGGACAGTTATAGAGAGAAGAGGTTGGAGACTGCCGTACAGAAGGACTGTTACAGAGAGCAGTGGTTGAAGACTGGGGAGCAGAAGGATCGTTGCAGAGAGCAGAGGTTCGAGACTGAGGTGCGGAATGATCGTTGAGGAGAGAAGAGGTTGGAGACTGTGGTGGAGAACGATACTTACAGAGAGCAGATGTTGAAAACTGGGTTGCAGAAGGACAGTTACAAAGAGCACAGGTTGGAGACTGGGGTGCAGAAGAAATGTTGCAGAGAGTAGAGTTTGGAGACTAGGTTGCAGAAGGACTGTTACCGAGAGAAGAGGTTGTAGACTGAGGTGCAGAAGGACTGTTACAGAGAGCAGCGGTTGGAGACTGGGGTACAGAAGGACTGATACAGAAAGTAGACTTTGGAGACTGTTGTGCAGAAGGACTGTTGCAGAGAACAGAGTTTGGAAACTGGGGTGCAAAAGGACTGATGCAGAAAGCTGAGGTTGGAGATTGAGGTGCCTAATATTGTTACAGTGAGCAGAGGTTGGATACTGGGGTGCATATGGACTGTTTCAGAGAGCAGAGCTTGGAGACTGAAGTGCAGAAGAATCTTACAGAGAGCAGAGATTGGAGACTAGGGTGCTGAATAACTGTTGCCGAGAGTAGAGGTTGGAAACTGTGGTGCAGAAAGATCGTTGCAGAGAGAAGAGGTTGGAGACTGGAGTGCAGAAGGCCTGTTACAGAGAGCAGAGTTTGGAAACTGGAGTGCAGAAGGCGTTTTACAGAGAGTAGAGGTTAGAGACTGGGGTGCAGAAGGACTGTTACAGATAGCACAGTTCGGAGACTGGGGTACAGAAAGATCGTTGCAAAGAGCAGAGGTTTAAGACTGAGGTGCAGATGGACTGTTACGGAGAGCATAAGTTGGAGTCTGAGGTGCAGAAGGACTATTATAGAAAGAAGAGGTTGGCAATTGGGGTGCAGAAGGACCATTACAGAGAGAAGAGGTTGGAGCCTGGGGAGAAGAAGGATCATTGCAGAGAGCAGATGTTGGAGACTGGAGTGCAGAAAGATTGTTACACAGAGCAGAGGTTGGAGACTGGGGTGCAGAAGGATTCTTACAGAGAGCAGAGGATGGAGAATGGGTTGCATAAGGAGAGTTACAGACAGCAGAGTTTGGAGATTCTGGTTCAGAAGAACTGTTAAAGAGAGCAGAGTTTTGAGACAGGGGTTCAGAAGGATTGTTACAGAGTGCAGAGGTTTGATTTAGGTGCAGCAGGACCGCAACAGAGAGTAGAGCTTGGAGACTGGCGTGCAGAAGAACTGTTACAGAGAGCAGAGGTTGGAGACTGCAGTGGAGAAGGCCTGTTACAAAGACCATTGGTTGGAGACTGAGGTGCAGAAGGATCATTACAGAGAGCATAGTTTGGATACTGAGGTGCAGAAAGACTGTTACAGAGAGCAGAGGTTGGAAATTGAGTTGCAGAAAACTTGTTATAGAGAGCAGAGGTTAGAGACTGAGGTGCAGAAGGACTGTTACGGAGAGCAGAGTTTGAAGACTGGGAAGCAGAAGTATCGTTGCAGAGAGCAAAAGTTGGAGACTGAGGTGCAGAAGGATCTTACCGAGAGCAGAGTTTGGAGACTGGGGTGCAGAAAGAAAGTTACAGAGAGCATAGGTTGGATACTGGGGTGCAGAAGAAATGTTGCAGAGAGCATAGACTTGAGACTGGGTTGCAGAAGGACTGTTTCAGAGAGCAGAGTTTAGAAACTGAGGTGCAGAAGTACTGTTACAGAGAGCAGAGGTTCAGACTGGTTTGCAGAACGACTGATACACAAAGAAGAGTTTGGACACTGGGGTGCGGAAGGACCATTACAGAGAGCAGAGTTTTGAGACTTAGGTATAGAAGAACTGTTACAGAGAGCAGAGGTTAAAGACTGGGGTGCAGAAGGACTGTTGCAGAGAACAGATTTTGGAGACTGAGTTGCAGAAGAACCGTTGCAGAGAGCACAGTTTTGAGACTGAGGTGCAGAAGGTTTGATACAGAGAGCAGAGGTTGGATACTGGGGTGCAGAAGGACTGTTACAGAGAGCAGAGTTTGGAGACTGGTGTGCAGAAGGATCTTACAGAGAGCAGAGTTTGGAGACTGAGGTGCAGAAGGACTGTTGCAGAGAGCAGAGGTTGGAGACTGAGGTGCAGAATGATCATTTCAGAGAGAAGAGGTTGGAGACTGTGGTGAAGATGGCCTGTTACAGAAAGCAGAGGTTGGAGACTGGGGTGCTGAAGGCCTTTTACAGAGAGCAGAGGTTGGAGACTGGGGTGCAGAAGGACTGTTACAGATAGCACAGTTTGCAGACTGGTGTGTAGAAGGATATTATTGAGAGCAGAGTTTGGAGACTGAGGTGCAGAAGGACTGTTACAGAGAGCAGAGTTTGGAGACTTGGTTGCAGAATGATTGTTGCCGAGAGCAGAGTTTTCAGACTTAGGTGCAGAAGGACTGTTGCAGAGAGAAGATGTTCGAGAGTAGGGTGCAGAAAGACTCTTTCAGAGAGCAGAACTTGCAGACTGGGGTGCAGAAGGATTCCTGCATGGAGCAGAGGTTGGTGTCTAAGGTGCAGAAGGCCTGTTATAGATATCACAGTTTGGAGACTGGTGTGCAGAAGGATATTATAGAGAGAAGATTTTCGAGACTTAGGTGTAGAAGGACTGTTACAGAGAGCAGAGGTTGGAGACTGGGGTGCAGAATGATTGTTGCAGAAAGCAGAGTTTTCAGACTGAGGTGCAGTAGGACTGTTGCAGAGAGCAGATGTTCGAAACGGGTTCAGAAGGAGTGTTTCAGAGAGCAGAACTTGGAGACTGTGGTGGAGAAGGATTGTTGCAAGGAGCAGAGGTTGTAGACTGGGGAGCAGAAGGACTGTTATAGAGAGCAGAGGTTTTAGACTGGGGTGCAGAAGGCCTGGTACAAAGAGCAGAGCTTTGACACTGTGGTGCAGAATGATTTCTGATAGCTGGTGAGCCTTCTTCTGGACACCTTCTTTTCCGCACAGTCCATCAGGCCCTCTCTCTTCACCCTGCTCTCTTTTGGCTTTATGAGCACCTGTGACTTCCACAGTCACTCTAAGCCATGACTCCTAGGCATATCTCCTTGGAACCTGTCCCGCTGCCCCCTGGAATCTACTTGGAGAGACCGCGCAGGTACCCAGACTCCAGGCCCAATATTCTTCTATTCTTTCCTCTCCCCAGACACGCTCTTTCTCATTTTTTTATGTTTTCATGAGTGATCCCACTGCCACTTAGCTACCACACAGACCAGGTGCCCTCTTGTATCCTCGTCACCAGGACTTTAAAATGCTTCACCCAGGGCTCCTCTTCAGAGCTTTTCCCGAAGCTCCAAATGTCACATCTTCAGATACCAGATATTTACTTTTAATCTTGTTTTGGAACCCGATACCTCTCCCAGACTACATGAAGATATTCTAACCAAAGTACATGGACTGTAGAGACTATTATGGCTTAGAAATAAGGTATCCCCCCACGAAAAGCTCAGGGTCAGCCACAGTAGCAGTGTTCAGAGGTGAAATGATTAGACTGTGAGACTTGTGACCTAATCTGTGGATCCATCCATTTTGTGGGTTAATTATCTGAAATGCCCACTGTACTGAGAGCAGTGTGGGCAGGTGGAGTGTGGCCGGGGACATGCCCTGGGGAATCACATCTTTTCCCCTGCAAACTGTCTCTTCCCGTCCCCTCACCCGCCCCAACCTACTGGCTGCCATGAGCTAGGGATGCTTCCCCCCTTGTTCCTTTCCACCTCGGGGTCCCACCTTATCTCCGGCTGGCAGCAATGGGTCAGCTGGCCCCAGACCAAACCTCCAACCAGGAGGCCAGAGTGCATCTCCCCCTCCATGTTGTTCTGGTCAGGCCCGTGGTAATTGTGGCAACCATGGACTGACCCAGGGAGTAGGTGTTATTAGTTTCCTAAATCAAAATACAAAACCGTTTCCTAAATCCACAGATTCTGTCATTTTCAGAGCTCAAGCCATTTCCTTCTGAATGGCCTGTTTCCAGCCTGCCCTCACCGAGAATGTGGTCTACTAGTGATTATTGAGATTCTCCAGCCGTCCTGGTCCTGCCCGTTTGCACACCACAGCTAGCTCCTAGGCAGCCAGACCCATAGACCTCCTGCTGCCCACTGAGGAGAGAAGAGATTTTCTGAGGACCCTGTTAGAAGTCCACTCTTATTTTTTTTTTAAAGACCACACTCAGAGGGCATGTTTCAGGCAGTCCTTCACATGCGTCTTTGAGAAATCAGATTCACAATGATTTTTGTGATTCTCTCCCAGGCTCCAATAACCACTGCTCTACTCCCTACTTCTCTGAGATCAACTTTTTGGCTTCCACAAAGAAGTGAAAAACTGCTATTTCTCTTTATGTGTCTGGCTTATTTCACTTAATATAATGTCTACCATGAGCTAGTTTTAAATAGAAACTGCACAACAAATTTTTATGTCACATTTAAATTTTATTCTGAAGAGATAATTCGAAATGGTCACATATGTTTATGTAGGAAAATGTTCATTAAAATATTTATAGGACTGGAGATGATGTGAATGTTTAGCAAAAGGGGAGAGATTAAGTTTATTTAAGAGAGATGTAAGTTTATTGATCATCTCAATAGATGCAGAAAAAGCATTTCACAAAATATAGCACCCCTACCTGTCAAAACAGTAGAAACACTAGGGACAGAAGGAACTTTGTAAAAGCATTGTAAAAGCTATCTATGCTAAACACAAGGCAGCATCATTCTAAGTGGAGAAAGGTTGAAAGCATTCACTCTTAAAACAGGAAGAAGACAGGGTGCCCCCTCTTTCACCACTTCTATTGAACTTCATCCTTGAAATTGCCAGAGCCATTGGACAAAAGAAAGAAATTAAAGGTATACAAATATGTCAAGAAGAATTCAAATATCACTCTTTGCTGATAGGATCATGTCATCTTCTTAAATTTTTTATTATAGCGTAATTGTTCTACATAGAAGTTGGGTTGATTTGGAAAAGATCCTACGTGCATGGAATCTGATTTACACCATTCATTCCCCACCCCCCCATCTCCCTCTGCTTCCCACCCTCATTCTCCTTTCTCTACTGATCTTTCTTTGGGTAATTTATCTGTTAATTTCTGACTGGTGCTTTCTACATATACATACAGGTGCAGTCCTCTGTGGTAGACTTCCATGTGCACATAACATGATCTGCGAAAAGACCTTTCACATTTCCTCCCTTCCCAAACATCTCCGCCCTCTCATTCTCCTTCTACTCCACTGATCTTCCCTGTATACTTAAGATAGCCAGTCCAACCCCACTTCATCAACTTCTTTCCTCCATTTTTCTCTGGCCCTGATAATTTCAGCATTGTACAGGAATATTTAACTTCTGCCTTTCTGAACACAGAGATCAAAATTGATGTAAAATGAGAAAAACTCTACATTGGAAAACACTGAAGGCAACACCGACTGCTTCTGCAGATGATGACTCTGCTTTGTAAATTTTTTTCTTAACATTTGCAATGAAAATGAACTTCTCCAAAAATCCTATGTTTACATAAACGGACAACAGGAGACAGAGATTACTGAGGCAGTGAGAAATGACTTCACACCATGATGAGGTCGAATGGCTTTCTGTTGGATTCTAGCAATTCTCTGGTTACCCCACCCACCATCTCCTGTGCCAATGTGTGCAGCTCCATGGGTCTTATTCCCTGAGACCAGTCCCACAGGTTATCAGTCTCCAGGCTGCTTTTCATTCGATATTATTTGCCATGTTGCTGCAGATTAACAAGCCTGTTTGAGGTGCTCTCAGTCCATTCTCATCATGGTCTCTTTTTCTCTGTTTTGTAGCTATGACAACATTGGAAATGAGCAATCAATCATTTGTCACTGAATTCATTTTCTTGGGATGTTCCAACCACTCCAACCTACAGGACTTGTTTTTCCTGCTCTTTCTGGTCATTTACCTGACCACTCTCCTGGGAAACATGCTCATAATAGTGGCCACCAGGGTCAGTCCTGCTCTCCACACTCCAATGTACTTTTTCCTCAGCAATTTGAGCTTCTTGGACGTCTGCTACACACCCACCACCCTCGCAGTAATTCTGGTGAACTTCTTCTGGGAGAAGAAGGCCATTTCTTATGAGGGCTGCCTTTCCCAGATCTTTTTTTTTTGGTGACAAGTGCTGGCACAGAAGTCGTCTTACTGGCTGTGTGGCCAGTATGACTGCTGTGTGGCCACCTGCCGTCCTCCTCAGTACCCAGTCATCATGAGTGTGAAGGTCTGTGTTGGCCTGGTGACTGGGTCCTGGCTGTATGGGCTGGTGAATTGGTCACACACACGGTGCTGGCCATCACACTAACTCTGTGTGGGCCCCACCAGTTCAGCCACTTTCTCTGTGACACCCCATTGCTCCTGAAGCTCTCCTGCTCAGACACCTCTGTCAACCGAGTCTGTTGCTCCACGTTGTCAGTGCCACCATGGCCTGAGCCCCTGCCTCTTCACTGCCAGTCTCCTACGCACTCATCATGGCGGCCATCCTGGGGATTCCCTCTGCCCCGGGCAGGGAGAAAGTCCTTCTCTACCTGTGCCGTCCCCCCTCACTGTCGTGGTGGTCTTCTATGGAACAGCCAACTTCCACTATGACAGGACCAGAGAAGGCTGGGGATACGGACACCTGTGCTCTTCTGTGTGGTGACCCCCATGTTGAATCCCATCATTCACAGCCTGAGAAGCAACGAGGTCCAGAGTGCTCTGAGGAACCTGGCTTGGAGACAGACTGTATAGTGAGATTAGAACTAGATGATGGTTTCATTTCTAAAAAATGTCTTAGCTGTAGAAATATGTGAACTCTTCAGCAGTAATTACAAGAGTGCTTTATGCATACACAGTGTCTCATGACCACTGTGGTGCCCCGCCAACCAGGTTAAGCACACTGTGCTAAGTATGTGACACATTGTGACCTCACCTGGGTTCTCAAATCCACAGGTATTTCAGAATATTTTCATTACTTTTCTCTCCAAAAATAGCCTGTACCCAAAGCAGTCAATCTTCTTTCTCCCAATATTGCAGTTCAAGCCAACACTACTGAATGTGAAGTGCTATGTGCAATGTGACTTTGACTTGTATTTTCCTAATGGATCTTGATTCTAAGTTTTAAATAAACACCATTTCTGTGTTTCTCCTTCACATGTGGAAAGACCCATGTATACACTCGAGTTTCTGTGTATATTTTTAATGAAGTAATACCATACACACCTTTTGGATCTGACTCCTTTCCCTTAGGATGTTTGTAATTGTCAGTTATATTGTAGCTTATATTAGTATTTTAGTTTATTCCTCCTTATTGTGACTGATTTCCATCTTATGAAAATGCCACATTTTCTTTGTTCATTTCCCACTGGATAGTAATTTTTACTTTGTGTCTGTGTGGGTGTCGTACTGCAGATTGAACCTGAAGCCTCCTGCACACTAAACAATGTTCTACCACTAGCCAAAGCCCAACCCTTTTAAAAAATTTTGTTTTGAGACAGGGTCTTGCCAAATTTGCCCAGGTTGTCCCTGAATTTGTATCCTCCTGCCTCAGCTTCTTGAGTAGCTAGATTACAGACCTGCCTGGTCACTTTTACTTTTTGACTAATATGAATAAGATTCGTATATATAAGATGAACATTATATATAATATGAACATTATATGAACATTCATGTACAAATCATTGGTGGACAACTTTTTTATTTATCTTGAGTTTGTAAGTAGGAGTGGAAGAGGTGGATCGTTAACTCCACATTTAACTTTCTGAAGAAGTTCCAGATCATTTCAGACCAGTGGAACCAGCTTACCTTATTATTAAGAGTGGTGAATAAAGCTTCTGATTTCCTCTCTCCCTTAACAACACATCATTATCATTGCTTTTATTGTGACAACCCTGGAATGTGTGAAGTGCTTCATCAAATGTGCTTTAGATTTGCCTTTCCCTGATGGCTAATCATTCTATGATCTTTTAGGAGTACTGTTAATGTGTCTCTCCTAAGCATGAGGAAAACCCCATTGTATTATGGGAAATTTTAAGTTTTAGAGACTTACCTCTTTATCTAATACTTTTATTTTTATTTTTGTGCAGTAAAATACTACAAGACTTTTCAAGCTTGTTGTCTTTCCTCTATCTGTGACCGAAAGAGCTGTTTTGATGACTCTTTTTTTCCCCTACTTTTAAACTCCATAGCAAACAATTTCTTCACCAGATCATGAGCATCAGCAGGATCATAAAATTAAGGGGCACGAAGTCATACAGGGTTTGTAAGGGATCAGCAATTAGCAGGAGTGGATCAGCTGAAGATAGTGAGGATGCTTTTAATATTGTGGCTTCTGATATCTGTCCATCTGCCAAAGTATGTAACATGAAGAAAAAACTTCATATGCCGTGCAAAATCCATCCCAATAAGTGTACACCCACCCTGACCCCTTCTTTCCCTAGCGGGAAGGGAAGGCAGTCTTCAGTTTTAGCCACCCACAACTTCTTAGCAGAAGTCTAACTCTGAACTTTTCTCACCCACATCCCAGAAGAGAGAGGACGCTGATCTTCTCGCTGCATGCTGGGAACAGGTGATTGCCAAAACATTAATGAATCCAACAGCGAATTAACTGCTCTCCATTGTTGCAGTTGAACTCAAGCCGTTGCCCTTGAGTTGTGTTTTGCACACTGAGGAGTCCCAGAGCAGCTGCAGAGGAAAGGCTCGATGCATATTCCCAACAGGTCGGTCCAAGTCTTCTATAAATGTCCATCACAGGAAAATGAATTGTGAGAGATCAGAGGATTTTGACTCCTTCATGAGGCCACAGATATGCGACAGGCAACTTTCAGAATAACAGGTCCATTTTGTGGTGAATGGAGACCAACAGCCAGTTTTACCAAGAGCTTTCTTTGCAGCCCAGGTGCTAGTATGGAGAGCAGCAAGGGCCACACAAAAACCAGAAATCTATTGTCTCTGTGAGAGTTGCTGGTAATTTTAAAAAACACTATCCCAGAATCAGGATATACCTACACCTTAAAAACATATTACATTATATTGTACATATTTTCATTACCATTTTGATAGCATTTATGTAATGACCTATCGTAGTACCTTTT
>NW_027522695.1:0-85458 GCF_052094955.1 Ictidomys tridecemlineatus
AAAATGAAAACGGTTACTGCAAACGAACGGTTTAACCTAGAAGAACGAAATTTGGTGAGCGAAGTGGTTTTGGTGTACTGATCATTACCTGAAAGAATCATCAAGATTGGGTGAAAAAATGTTTGCTGAGATTTCAGGCAACTCGTAGTTTTTCGGAAGCTTGGCAACCCCTTTCCATCAAAGTGATTTTCGCCAGTCTCTGCTTAGGGCTACATCAACAGCAAACAAACCATAGAGATAGAACTTGAATCTGCTTTATTGTGTCAAGTTTCAAAGAGCTAGCACAAACCGTGTTTGATTTAGAGTTCCAAATACATGTATCCCTATAGGAGAATACACAGTGAAACCTAAAAATGTAAACGGTTACTGCAAACGAAGGGTGTAACCTAGGAGAACGAAATTTGGTGAGCCAAGTGGTTTTGGTGTACTGATCATTACCCGAAAGAATCATCAAGATTGGGTGAAAAAATATTTGCTGAGATTTCAGGCAACTCATAGTTTTTTGGAAGCTTGGCAACCCCTTTCCATCAAAGTGATTTTCACCAGTCTCTGCTTAGGGCTACATCAACAGCAAACAAACCATAGAGATAGAACTTGAATCTGCTTTATTGTGTCAAGTTTCAAAGAGCTAGCACAAACCGTGTTTGATTTAGAGTTCCAAATACATGTATCCCTATAGGAGAAAACAGAGTGAAACCTAAAAATAAAAACGGTTACTGCAAACGAACGGTTTAACCTAGAAGAACGAAATTTGGTGAGCCAAGTGGTTTTGGTGTACTGATCATTACATGAAAGAATCATCAAGATTGGGTGAAAAAATGTTTGCTGAGATTTCAGGCAACTCGTAGTTTTTTGGAAGCTTGGCAACCCCTTTCCATCAAAGTGATTTTCGCCATTCTCTGCTTAGGACTACTTCAACAGCAAAAAACCATAGAGATAGAACTTGAAACTGCTTTATTTTGTCAAGTTTCAAGGAGCTAGCACAACCCGTGTTTGATTTAGAGTTCCAAATACATGTATCCCTATAGGAGAAAACAGAGTGAAACCTAAAAATGAAAACGGTTACTGCAAACGAACGGTTTAACCTAGAAGAACGAAATTTGGTCACCCAAGTGGTTTTGGTGTACTGATCATTACCTGAAAGAATCATCAAGATTGGGTGAAAAAATGTTTCCTGAGATTTCAGGAAACTCGTAGTTTTTTGGAAGCTTGGCAACCCCTTTCCATCAAAGTGATTTTTGCCAGTCTCTGCTTAGGGCTACATCAACAGCAAACAAACCATACAGGTAGAACTTGAAACTGCTTTATTGTGTCAAGTTTCAAAGAGCTAGCACAAACCGTTTTTGATTTAGAGTTCCAAATACATGTATCCCTATAGGAGAAAACAGAGTCAAACCTAAAAATGAAAACGGTTACTGCAAACGAACGGTTTAACCTAAAAGAACGAAATTTGGTGAGCCAAGTTGTTTTGGTGTACTGATCATTACCTGAAAGAATCATCAAGATTGGGTGAAAAAATGTTTGCTGAGATTTCAGGCAACTCGTAGTTTTTTGGAAGCTTGGCAACCCCTTTCCATCAAAGTGATTTTCGCCAGTCTCTGCTTAGGGCTACATCAACAGCAAACAAACCATAGAGATAGAACTTGAATCTGCTTTATTGTGTCAAGTTTCAAAGAGCTAGCACAAACCGAGTTTGATTTAGAGTTCCAAATACATGTATCCCTATACGAGAAAACAGAGTGAAACCTAAAAATAAAAACGGTTACTGCAAACGAACGGTTTAACCTAGAAGAACGAAATTTGGTCACCAAAGTGGTTTTGGTGTACTGATCATTACCTGAAAGAATCATCAAGATATGGTAAAAAGATGTTTGCTGAGATTTCAGGCAACTCGTAGTTTTTTGGAAGCTTGGCAACCCCTTTCCATCAAAGTGATTTTCGCCAGTCTCTGCTTAGGGCTACATCAACAGCAAACAAACCATAGAGATAGAATTTGAAACTGATTTATTGTGTCAAGTTTCAAAGAGCTAGCACAAACTGTGTTTGATTTAGAGTTCCAAATACATGTATCCCTATAGGAGAAAACAGAGTGAAACCTAAAAATGAAAACGGTTACTGCAAATGAACGGTTTAACATAGAAGAACGAAATTTGGTGAGCCAAGTGGTTTTTTGTGTACTGATCATTACCTGAAAGAATCATCAAGATTGGGTGAAAAAATGTTTGCTGAGATTTCAGGCAACTCGTAGTTTTTTGGAAGCTTGGCAACCCCTTTCCATCAACATGATTTTCTCCAGTCTCTGCTTAGGGCTACATCAACAGCAAACAAACCATAGAGAGAGTACTTCAAACTGCTTTTTTGTGTGGTGTTTCAAAGAGCTAGCACAAACCGTGTTTGATTTAGAGTCCCAAATACATGTATCCCTATAGGAGAAAACAGAGTGAAACCTAAAAATGAAAACGGTTACTGCAAACGAACGGTTTAACCTAGAAGAACGAAATTTGGTGAGCCAAGTGGTTTTGGTGTACTGATCATTACTTGAAAGAATCATCAAGATTGGGTGAAAAAATGTTTGCTGAGATTTCAGGCAACTCGTAGTTTTTTGGCAGCTTGGCAACCCCTTTCCATCAAAGTGATTTTCGCCAGTCTCTGCTTAGGGCTACAACAACAGCGAACAAACCATAGAGATAGAACTTGAAACTGCTTTATTGTGTCAAGTTTCAAAGAGCTAGCACAAACCGTGTTTGATTTAGAGTTCCAAATACATGTATCCCTATAGGAGAAAACAGAGTGAAACCTAAAAATGAAAACGGTTACTGCAAACGAACGGTTTAACCTAGAAGAACGAAATTTGGTGAGCCAAATGGTTTTGGTGTACTGATCATTACTTGAAAGAATCATCAAGATTGGGTGAAAAAATGTTTGCTGAGATTTCAGGCAACTCGTAGTTTTTTGGAAGCTTGGCAACCCGTTTCCATCAAAGTGATTTTCGCCAGTCTCCGCTTAGGGCTACATCAACAGCAAACAAACCATAGAGATAGAACTTGAAACTGCTTTATTGTGTCAAGTTTCAAAGAGCTAGCACAAACCGTGTTTGATTTAGAGTTCCAAATACATGTATCCCTAGAGGAGAAAACAGAGTGAAACCTAAAAATGCAAACGGTTACTGCAAACGAACGGTTTAACCTAGAAGAACGAAATTTGGTGAGCCATGTGGTTTTGGTGTACTGATCATTACCTGAAAGAATCATCAAGATTGGGTGAAAAAACGTTTGCTGAGATTTCAGGAAAATCGTAGTTTTTTGTAAGCTTGGCAACCCCTTTCCATCAAAGTGATTTTCGCCAGTCTCTGCTTAGGGCTAGATCAACAGCAAACAAACCATAGAGATAGAACTTGAAACTGCTTTATTGTGTCAAGTTTCAAGGAGCTAGCACAAACCGTGTTTGATTTAGAGTTCCAAATACATGTATCCGTATAGGAGAAAACAGAGTGAAACCTAAAAATGAAAACGGTTACTGCAAACGAACGGTTTAACCTAGAAGAACGAAATTTGGTGAGCCAAGTGGTTTTGGTGTACTGATCATTACCTGAAAGAATCATCAAGATATGGTAAAAAGATGTTTGCTGAGATTTCAGGCAACTCGTAGTTTTTTGGAAGCTTGGCAACCCCTTTTCATCAAAGTGATTTTCGCCAGTCTCTGCTTAGGGCTACATCAACAGCAAACAAACCATAGAGATAGAACTTGAAAATGCTCTATTGTGTCAAGTTTCAAAGAGCTAGCACAAACCGTGTTTGATTTAGAGTTCCAAATACATGCATCCCTATAGGAGAAAACAGAGTGAAACCTAAAAATGAAAACGGTTACTGCAAACGAACGGTTTAACCTAGAAGAACGAAATTTGGTGAGCCAAGTGGTTTTGGTGTACTGATCATTACCTGAAAGAATCATCAAGATTGGGTGAAAAAATGTGTGCTGAGATTACAGGCAACTCGTAGTTTTTTGGAAGCTTGGCAACCCCTTTCCATCAAAGTGATTATCGCCAGTCTCTTCTTAGGGCTACAGCAACAGCAAACAAACCGTAGAGATAGAACTTGAAACTGCTTTATTGTGTCACGTTTCAAAGAGCTAGCACAAACCGTGTTTGATTTAGAGTTCCAAATACATGTATTCCTATAGGAGAAAACAGAGTGAAACCTAAAAATAAAAACGGTTACTGCAAACGAACGGTTTAACCTAGAAGAACGAAATTTGGTGAGCCAAGTGGTTTTGGTGTACTGATCATTACCTGAAAGAATCATCAAGATTGGGTGAAAAAATGTTTGCTGATATTTAAGGCAATTCGTAGTTTTTTGAAAGCTTGGCAACCCCTTTCCATCAAAGTGATTTTCGCCAGTCTCTGCTTAGGGCTACATCAACAGCAAACAAACCATAGAGATAGAACTTGAAACTGCTTTATTGTGTGAAGTTTCAAAGAGCTAGACAAACCGTGTTTGATTTAGAGTTCCAAATACATGTATCCCTATAGGAGAAAACAGAGTGAAACCTAAAAATGAAAACGGTTACTGCAAACGAACGGTTTAACCTAGAAGAACGAAATTTGGTGAGCCAAGTGGTTTTGGTGTACTGATCATTATCTGAAAGAATCATCAAGTTGGGTGAAAAAATATTTGCTGAGATTTCAGGCAACTCGTAGTTTTTTGGAAGCTTGGCAACCCCTTTCCATCAAAGAGATTTTCGCCAGTCTCTGCTTAGGGCTACATCAACAGCAAACAAACCATAGATATAGATCTTGAAACTGCTTTATTGTGTCAAGTTTCAAGGAGCTAGCACAACCCGTGTTTGATTTAGAGTTCCAAATACATGTATCCCTATAGGAGAAAACAGAGTGAAAACTAAAAATGAAAACGGTTACTGCAAACGAAAGGTTTAACCTAGTAGAACGAAATTTGGTGAGCCAAGTGGTTTTGGTGTACTGATCATTACCTGAAAGAATCATCAAGTTTGGGTGAAAAAATGTTTGCTGAGATTTCAGGCAACTCGTAGTTTTTTGGAAGCTTGGCAACCCCTTTCCATCAAAGTCATTTTCGCCAGTCTCTGCTTAGGGCTACATCAACAGCAAACAAAGCATAGAGATAGTACTTGAAACTGCTTTATTGTGTCAAGTTTCAAAGAGCTAGCACAAACCGTGTTTGATTTAGAGTTCCAAATACATGTATCCCTATAGGAGAAAACAGAGTGAAACCTAAAAATGAAAACGGTTACTGCAAACGAACGGTTTAACCTAGAAGAACGAAATTTGGTGAGCCAAGTGGTTTTGGTGTACTGATCATTACTTGAAAGAATCATCAAGATTGGGTGAAAAAATGTTTGCTGAGATTTCAGGCAACTCGTAGTTTTTTGGAAGCTTGGCAACCCCTTTCCATCAAACTGATTTTCGCCAGTCTCTGCTTAGGGCTACATCAACAGCAAACAAACCATAGAGATAGAACTTGAAACTGCTTTATTGTGTCAAGTTTCAAAGAGCTAGCACAAACCGTGTTTGATTTAGAGTTCCAAATACATGTATCCCTATAGGAGAAAACAGAGTGAAACCTAAAAATGAAAACGGTTACTGCAAACGAACGGTTTAACCTAGAAGAACGAAATTTGGTCACCCAAGTGGTTTTGGTGTACTGATCATTACCTGAAAGAATCATCAAGATTGGGTGAAAAAATGTTTCCTGAGATTTCAGGAAACTCGTAGTTTTTTGGAAGCTTGGCAACCCCTTTCCATCAAAGTGATTTTTGCCAGTCTCTGCTTAGGGCTACATCAACAGCAAACAAACCATACAGGTAGAACTTGAAACTGCTTTATTGTGTCAAGTTTCAAAGAGCTAGCACAAACCGTTTTTGATTTAGAGTTCCAAATACATGTATCCCTATAGGAGAAAACAGAGTCAAACCTAAAAATGAAAACGGTTACTGCAAACGAACGGTTTAACCTAAAAGAACAAAATTTGGTGAGCCAAGTGGTTTTGGTGTACTGATCATTACCTGAAAGAATCATCAAGATTGGGTGAAAAAATGTTTGCTGAGATTTCAGGCAACTCGTAGTTTTTTGGAAGCTTGGCAACCCCTTTCCATCAAAGTGATTTTCGCCAGTCTCTGCTTAGGGCTACATCAACAGCAAACAAACCATAGAGATAGAACTTGAATCTGCTTTATTGTGTCAAGTTTCAAAGAGCTAGCACAAACCGAGTTTGATTTAGAGTTCCAAATACATGTATCCCTATACGAGAAAACAGAGTGAAACCTAAAAATGCAAACGGTTACTGCAAACGAACGGTTTAACCTAGAAGAACGAAATTTGGTCACCAAAGTGGTTTTGGTGTACTGATCATTACCTGAAAGAATCATCAAGATATGGTAAAAAGATGTTTGCTGAGATTTCAGGCAACTCGTAGTTTTTTGGAAGCTTGGCAACCCCTTTCCATCAAAGTGATTTTCGCCAGTCTCTGCTTAGGGCTACATCAACAGCAAACAAACCATAGAGATAGAACTTGAAACTGCTTTATTGTGTCAAGTTTCAAAGAGCTAGCACAAACCGTGTTTGATTTAGAGTTCCAAA
Source organism: Ictidomys tridecemlineatus (assembly GCF_052094955.1). Taxonomy (NCBI): domain Eukaryota; kingdom Metazoa; phylum Chordata; class Mammalia; order Rodentia; family Sciuridae; genus Ictidomys; species Ictidomys tridecemlineatus. The sequence continues at coordinate 6,611 of NW_027522695.1, forward strand.
TACATGTATCCCTATAGGAGAAAACAGAGTGAAACCTAAAAATGAAAATGGTTACTGCAAATGAACGGTTTAACATAGAAGAACGAAATTTGGTGAGCCAAGTGGTTTTTTGTGTACTGATCATTACCTGAAAGAATCATCAAGATTGGGTGAAAAAATGTTTGCTGAGATTTCAGGCAACTCGTAGTTTTTTGGAAGCTTGGCAAACCCTTTCCATCAACATGATTTTCTCCCGTCTCTGCTTAGGGCTACATCAACAGCAAACAAACCATAGAGAGAGTACTTCAAACTGCTTTATTGTGTGGTGTTTCAAAGAGCTAGCACAAACCGTGTTTGATTTAGAGTCCCAAATACATGTATCCCTATAGGAGAAAACAGAGTGAAACCTAAAAATGAAAACGGTTACTGCAAACGAACGGTTTAACCTAGAAGAACGAAATTTGGTGAGCCAAGTGGTTTTGGTGTACTGATCATTACTTGAAAGAATCATCAAGATTGGGTGAAAAAATGTTTGCTGAGATTTCAGGCAACTCGTAGTTTTTTGGCAGCTTGGCAACCCCTTTCCATCAAAGTGATTTTCGCCAGTCTCTGCTTAGGGCTACAACAACAGCAAACAAACCATAGAGATAGAACTTGAAACTGCTTTATTGTGTCAAGTTTCAAAGAGCTAGCACAAACCGTGTTTGATTTAGAGTTCCAAATACATGTATCCCTATAGGAGAAAACAGAGTGAAACCTAAAAATGAAAACGGTTACTGCAAACGAACGGTTTAACCTAGAAGAACGAAATTTGGTGAGCAAAATGGTTTTGGTGTACTGATCATTACATGAAAGAATCATCAAGATTGGGTGAAAAAATGTTTGCTGAGATTTCAGGCAACTCGTAGTTTTTTGGAAGCTTGGCAACCCCTTTCCATCAAAGTGATTTTCGCCAGTCTCTGCTTAGGGCTACATCAATAGCAAACAAACCATAGAGGTAGAACTTGAAACTGCTTTATTGTGTCAAGTTTCAAAGAGCTAGCACAAACCGTGTTTGATTTAGAGTTCCAAATACATGTATCCCTATAGGAGAAAACAGAGTGAAACCTAAAAATGCAAACGGTTACTGCAAACGAACGGTTTAACCTAGAAGAACGAAATTTGGTGAGCCATGTGGTTTTGGTGTACTGATCATTACCTGAAAGAATCATCAAGATTGGGTGAAAAAACGTTTGCTGAGATTTCAGGAAAATCGTAGTTTTTTGTAAGCTTGGCAACCCCTTTCCATCAAAGTGATTTTCGCCAGTCTCTGCTTAGGGCTAGATCAACAGCAAACAAACCATAGAGATAGAACTTGAAACTGCTTTATTGTGTCAAGTTTCAAGGAGCTAGCACAAACCGTGTTTGATTTAGAGTTCCAAATACATGTATCCGTATAGGAGAAAACAGAGTGAAACCTAAAAATGAAAACGGTTACTGCAAACGAACGGTTTAACCTAGAAGAACGAAATTTGGTGAGCCAAGTGGTTTTGGTGTACTGATCATTACCTGAAAGAATCATCAAGATATGGTAAAAAGAGGTTTGCTGAGATTTCAGGCAACTCGTAGTTTTTGGGAAGCTTGGTAACCCCTTTTCATCAAAGTGATTTTCGCCAGTCTCTGCTTAGGGCTACATCAACAGCAAACAAACCATAGAGATAGAACTTGAAAATGCTCTATTGTGTCAAGTTTCAAAGAGCTAGCACAAACCGTGTTTGATTTAGAGTTCCAAATACATGCATCCCTATAGGAGAAAACAGAGTGAAACCTGAAAATGAAAACGGTTACTGCAAACGAACGGTTTAACCTAGAAGAACGAAATTTGGTGAGCCAAGTGGTTTTTGTGTACTGATCATTACCTGAAAGAATCATCAAGATTGGGTGAAAAAATGTTTGCTGAGATTTCAGGCAACTCGGAGTTTTTTGGAAGCTTGGCATCTTCTTTCCATCCAAGTGATTTTTGCCAGTCTCTGCTTAGGGCTAAATCAACAGCAAACAAACCATAGAGATAGAACTTGAAACTGCTTTATTGTGTCAAGTTTCACAGAGCTAGCACAAACCATCTTTCATTTAGAGTTCCAAATACATGTATCCCTATAGGAGAAAACAGAGTGAAACCTAAAAATGAAAACGGTTACTGCAAACGAACGGTTTAACCTAGAAGAACGAAATTTGGTGAGACAAGTGGTTTTGGTGTACTGATTATTACCTGATAGAATCATCAAGATTGTGTCAAAAAATGTTTGCTGAGATTTCAGGCAACTCGTAGTTTTTTGGAAGCTTGGCAACCCCTTTCCATCAAAGTGATTTTCGCCAGTCTCTGCTTAGGGCTACATTTACACCAAACAAAACATAGGGATAGAACTTGAAACTGCTTTATTGTGTCAAGTTTCAAAGAGCTAGCGCAAACCGTGTTTGATTTAGAGTTTCAAATACATGTATCCCTATAGGAGAAAACAGAGTGAAACCCAAAAATTAAAACGGTTACTGAAAACGAATGGTATAACCTAGAAGAACGAAATTTGGTGAGTCAAGTGGATTTGGTGTACTGATCATTACCTGAAAGAATCATCAAGATTGGGTCAAAAATGTTTGCTGAGATTTCAGAAAACTCGTAATTTTTTGGAAGCTTAGCATCCCCTTTCCATCAAAGTGATTTTCGCCAGTCTCTGCTTAGGGCTACATCAACAGCAAACAAACCATAGAGATAAAACTTGAAACTGCTTTATTGTGTCAAGTTTCAAAGAGCTAGCACAAACCGTGTTTGATTTAGAGTTCCAAATACATGTATCCCTATAGGAGAAAACAGAGTGAAACCTAAAAATGAAAACGGTTACTGCAAACGAACGGTTTAACCTAGAAGAACGAAATTTGGTGAGCCAAGTGGTTTTGGTGTACTGATCATTTCCTGAAAGAATTATTAAGATTGGGTGAAAAATGTTTGCTGAGATTTCAGGCAACTCGTAGTTTTTTCGAAGCATGGCAACCCCTTTCCATCAAAGTGATTTTCGCCAGTCTCTGCTTAGGGCTACATCAACAGCAAACAAACCATAGTGATAGAACTAGAAACTGCTGTATTTTGTCAAGTTTCAAAGAGCTAGCACAAACCGTGTTTGATTTAGAGTTCCAAATACATGTATCCCTATAGGAGAAAACAGAGTGAAACCTAAAAATAAAAACGGTTACTGCAAACGAACGGTTTAACCTAGAAGAACGAAATTTGGTGAGCCAAGTGGTTTTGGTGTACTGATCATTACCTGAAAGAATCATCAAGATTGGGTGAAAAAATGTTTGCTGATATTTAAGGCAATTCGTAGTTTTTTGGAAGCTTGGCAACCCCTTTCCATCAAAGTGATTTTCGCCAGTCTCTGCTTAGGGCTACATCAACAGCAAACAAACCATAGAGATAGAACTTGAAACTGCTTTATTGTGTGAAGTTTCAAAGAGCTAGACAAACCGTGTTTGATTTAGAGTTCCAAATACATGTATCCCTATAGGAGAAAACAGAGTGAAACCTAAAAATGAAAACGGTTACTGCAAACGAACGGTTTAACCTAGAAGAACGAAATTTGGTGAGCCAAGTGGTTTTGGTGTACTGATCATTATCTGAAAGAATCATCAAGTTGGGTGAAAAAATATTTGCTGAGATTTCAGGCAACTCGTTCTTTTTTGGAAGCTTGGCAACCCCTTTCCATCAAAGAGATTTTCGCCAGTCTCTGCTTAGGGCTACATCAACAGCAAACAAACCATAGAGATAGATCATGAAACTGCTTTATTGTGTCAAGTTTCAAGGAGCTAGCACAACCCGTGTTTGATTTAGAGTTCCAAATACATGTATCCCTATAGGAGAAAACAGAGTGAAAACTAAAAATGAAAACGGTTACTGCAAACGAAAGGTTTAACCTAGTAGAACGAAATTTGGTGAGCCAAGTGGTTTTGGTGTACTGATCATTACCTGAAAGAATCATCAAGTTTGGGTGAAAAAATGTTTGCTGAGATTTCAGGCAACTCGTAGTTTTTTGGAAGCTTGGCAACCCCTTTCCATCAAAGTGATTTTCGCCAGTCTCTGCTTAGGGCTACATCAACAGCAAACAAAGCATAGAGATAGTACTTGAAACTGCTTTATTGTGTCAAGTTTCAAAGAACTAGCACAAACCGTGTTTGATTTAGAGTTCCAAATACATGTATCCCTATAGGAGAAAACAGAGTGAAACCTAAAAATGAAAACGGTTACTGCAAACGAACGGTTTAACCTAGAAGAACGAAATTTGGTGAGCCAAGTGGTTTTGGTGTACTGATCATTACCTGAAAGAATCATCAAGATTGGGTGAAAAAATGTTTGCTGAGATTTCAGGCAACTCGTAGTTTTTTGGAAGCTTGGCAACCCCTTTCCATCAAAAAGATTTTCGCCAGTCTCTGCTTAGGGCTACATCAACAGCAAACAAACCATAGAGATAGATCTTGAAACTGCTTTATTGTGTCAAGTTTCAAGGAGCTAGCACAACCCGTGTTTGATTTAGAGTTCCAAATACATGTATCCCTATAGGAGAAAACAGAGTGAAAACTAAAAATGAAAACGGTTACTGCAAACGAACGGTTTAACCTAGAAGAACGAAATTTGGTGAGCCATGTGGTTTTGTTGTACTGATCATTACCTGAAAGAATCATCAAGATTGGGTGAAAAAATGTTTGCTGAGATTTCAGGCAACTCGTAGTTTTTTGGAAGCTTGGCAACCCCTTTCCATCAAAGTGATTTTCGCCAGTCTCTGCTTAGGGCTACATCAACAGCAAAGAAACCATAGAGATAGAACTTGAAACTGCTTTATTGTGTCACGTTTCAAGGAGCTAGCACAAACCGTGTTTGATTTAGAGTTCCAAATACACGTATCCCTATAGGAGAAAACAGAGTGAAACCTAAAAATGAAAACGGTTACTGCAAACGAACGGTTTAACCTAGAAGAACGAAATTTGGTGAGCCAAGTGGTTTTGGTGTACTGATCATTACCTGAAAGAATCATCAAGATTGGGTGAAAAAATGTTTGCTGAGATTTCAGGCAATTCGTAGTTTTTTCGAAGCTTGGCAACCCCTTTCCATCAAAGTGATTTTCGGCATTCTCTGCTTAGGGCTACATCAACAGCAAACAAACCATAGAGATAGAACTTGAAACTGCTTTATTGTGTCAAGTTTCAAAGAGCTAGCACAAACCGTGTTTGATTTAGAGTTCCAAATACATGAATCCCTATTGGAGAATACAGAGTGAAACCTAAAAATGAAAACGGTTACTGCAAACGAACGGTTTAACCTAGAAGAACGAAATTTGGTGAGCCATGTGGTTTTGGTGTACTGCTCATTACCTGAAAGAATCATCAAGATTGGGTGAAAAAATGTTTGCTGAGATTTCAGGCAACTCGTAGTTTTTTGGAAGCTTGGCAACCCCTTTCCATCAAAGTGATTTTCGCCAGTCTCTGCTTAGGGCTACAACAACAGCAAACAAACCATAGAGATAGAACTTGAAACTGCTTTATTGTGTCAAGTTTCAAAGAGCCAGCACAAACCGTGTTTGATTTAGAGTTCCAAATACATGTATCCCTATAGGAGAAAACAGAGTGAAACCTAAAAATGAAAATGGTTACTGCAAACGAACGGTTTAACCTAGAAGAACGAAATTTGGTGAGCCAAGTGGTTTTGGTGTACTGATCATTACCTGATAGAATCATCAAGATATGGTTAAAAGATGTTTGCTGAGATTTCAGGCAACTCGTAGTTTTTTGGAAGCTTGGCAACCCCTTTCCATCAAAGTGATTTTCGCCAGTCTCTGCTTAGGGCTACAACAACAGCAAACAAACCATAGAGATAGAACTTGAAACTGCTTTATTGTGTCAAGTTTCAAAGAGCCAGCACAAACCGTGTTTGATTTAGAGTTCCAAATACATGTATCCCTATAGGAGAAAACAGAGTGAAACCTAAAAATGAAAACGGTTACTGCAAACGAACGGTTTAACCTAGAAGAACGAAATTTGGTGAGCCAAGTGGTTTTGGTGTACTGATCATTACCTGAAAGAATCATCAAGATTGGGTGAAAAAATGTTTGCTGAGATTTCAGGCAACTCGTAGTTTTTTGGAAGCTTGGCAACCCCTTTCCATCAAAGTGATTTTCGCCAGTCTCTGCTTAGGGCTACATCAACAGCAAACAAACCATAGAGATAGAACTTGAAACTGCTTTATTGTGTCAAGTTTCAAAGAGCCAGCACAAACCGTGTTTGATTTAGAGTTCCAAATACATGTATCCCTATAGGAGAAAACAGAGTGAAACCTAAAAATGAAAACGGTTACTGCAAACGAACGGTTTAACCTGGAAGAACGAAATTTGGTGAGCCAAGTGGTTTTGGTGTACTGATCATTACCTGATAGAATCATCAAGATATGGTTAAAAGATGTTTGCTGAGATTTCAGGCAACTCGTAGTTTTTTGGAAGCTTGGCAACCCCTTTCCATCAAAGTGATTTTCGCCAGTCTCTGCTTAGGGCTACAACAACAGCAAACAAACCATAGAGATAGAACTTGAAACTGCTTTATTGTGTCAAGTTTCAAAGAGCTAGCACAAACCGTGTTTCATTTAGAGTTCCAAATACATGTATCCCTATAGGAGAAAACGGAGTGAAACCTAAAAATGAAAACGGTTACTGCAAACGAACGGTTTAACCTAGAAGAACGAAATTTGGTGAGCCAAGTGGATTTGGTGTACTGATCATTACCTGAAAGAATCATCAAGATTGGGTGAAAAAATGTTTGCTGAGATTTCAGGCAACTCGTAGTTTTTTGGAAGCTTGGCAACCCCTTTCCATCAAAGTGATTTTCGCCAGTCTCTGCTTAGGGCTACATCAACAGCAAACAAACCATAGAGATAGAACTTGAAACTCTTTTATTGTGTCAAATTTCAAAGAGCTAGTACAAACCGTCTGTCATTTTGAGTTCCAAATACATGTATCCCTATAGGAGAAAACAGAGTGAAACCTAAAGATGAAAACGGTTACTGCAAACGAACGGTTTAACCTAGAAGAACGAAATATGGAGAGCCATGTGGTTTTGGTGTACTGATCATTACCTGAAAGAATCATCAAGATTGGGTGAAAAAATATTTGCTGAGATTTCAGGCTACTCGTAGTTTTTTGGAAGCTTGGCAACCCCTTTCCATCAAAGTGATATTCGCCAGTCTCTGCTTAGTGCTACAACAACAGCAAACAAACCATAGAGATAGAACTTGAAACTGCTTTATTGTGTCAAGTTTCAAAGAGCTAGCACAAACCGTGTTTCATTTAGAGTTCCAAATACATGTATCCCTATAGGAGAAAACAGAGTGAAACCGATAAATGAAAACGGTTACTGCAAACGAACGGTTTAACCTAGAAGAACGAAATTTGGTGAGCCAAGTGGATTTGGTGTACTGATCATTACCTGAAAGAATCATCAAGATTGGGTGAAAAAATGTTTGCTGAGATTTCAGGCAACTCGTAGTTTTTTGGAAGCTTGGCAACCCCTTTCCATCAAAGTGATTTTCGCCAGTCTCTGCTTAGGGCTACATCAACAGCAAACAAACCATAGAGATAGAACTTGAAACTCTTTTATTGTGTCAAATTTCAAAGAGCTAGTACAAACCGTCTGTCATTTTGAGTTCCAAATACATGTATCCCTATAGGAGAAAACAGTGTGAAACCTAAATATGAAAACGGTTACTGCAAACGAACGGTTTAACCTAGAAGAACGAAATTTGGTGAGTCAAGTGGTTTTGGTGTACTGATCATTACCTGAAAGAATCATCAAGATTGGGTGAAAAAATGTTTGCTGAGATTTCAGGCAACTCGTAGTTTTTTGAAAGCTTGGCAACCCCTTTCCATCAAAGTGAGTTTCACCAGTCTCTGCTTAGGGCTACATCAAAAGGAAACAAACCATAGAGATAGAACTTGAAAACTGCTTTATTTTGTCAAGTTTCAAAGAGCTAGCACAAAATGTGTTTGATTTAGAGTTCCAAATACATGTATCCCTATAGGAGAAAACAGAGTGAAACCTAAAGATGAAAACGGTTACTGCAAACGAACGGTTTAACCTAGAAGAACGAAATTTGGAGAGCCATGTGGTTTTGGTGTACTGATCATTACCTGAAAGAATCATCAAGATTGGGTGAAAAAATATTTGCTGAGATTTCAGGCAACTTGTAGTTTTTTGGAAGCTTGGCAACCCCTTTCCATGAAAGTGATTTTTGCCAGTCTCTGCTTAGTGGTACAACAACAGCAAACAAACCATAGAGATAGAACTTGAAACTGCTTTATTGTGTCAAATTTCAAAGAGCTAGTACAAACCGTCTGTCATTTAGAGTTCCAAATACATGTATCCCTATAGGAGAAAACAGAGTGAAACCTAAAAATGAAAACGGTTACTGCAAACGAACGGTTAAACCTAGAAGAATGAAATTTGGTGAGCCAAGTGGTTTTGGTGTACTGATCATTACCTGAAAGAATCATCAAGATTGGGTGAAAAAATGTTTGCTGAGATTTCAGGCAACTCGTAGTTTTTTGGAAGCTTGGCAACCCCTTTCCATCAAAGTGATTTTCGCCAGTCTCTGCTTAGGGCTACATCAACAGCAAACAAACCATAGAGTTAGAACTTGAAACTGCTTTATTGTGTCAAGTTTCAAAGAGCTAGCACAAACCGTGTTTGATTTAGAGTTCCAAATACATGTATCCCTATAGGAGAAAACAGAGTGAAACCTAAAAATGAAAACGTTTACTGCAAACGAACGGTTTAACCTAGAAGAACGAAATTTGGTGAGCGAAGTGGTTTTGGTGTACTGATCATTACCTGAAAGAATCATCAAGATTGGGTGAAAAAAATGTTTGCTGAGATTTCAGGCAACTCGTAGTTTTTTGGAAGCTTGGCAACCCCTTTCCATCAAAGTGATTTTCGCCAGTCTCTGCTTAGGGCTACAGCAACAGCAAACAAACGATAGAGATAGAACTTGAAACTGCTTTATTGTGTCAAGTTTCAAAGAGCTAGTACAAACCGTCTGTCATTTAGAGTTCCAAATACATGTATCCCTATAGGAGAAAACAAAGTGAAACCTAAAAATGAAAACGGTTACTGCAAACGAACGGTTTAACCTAGAAGAACGAAATTTGGTGAGTCAAGTGGTTTTGGTGTACTGATCATTACCTGAAAGAATCATCAAGATTGGGTGAAAAAATGTTGGCTGAGATTTCAGGCAACTCGTATTTTTTTGAAAGCTTGGCAACCGCTTTCCATCAAAGTGATTTTCGCCAGTCTCTGCTTAGGGCTACATCAACAGCAAACAAACCATAGAGATAGAACTTGAAACTGCTTTATTGTGTCAAATTTCAAAAAGCTAGTACAAACCGTCTGTCATTTAGAGTTCCAAATACATGTATCCCTATAGGAGAAAACAGAGTGAAACCTAAAAATGAAAACGGAAACTGCAAACAAACGGTTTAACCTAGAAGAACGAAATTTGGTGAGCCAAGTGGTTTTTGTGTACTGATCATTACCTGAAAGAATCAGCAAGATTGGGTGAAAAAATGTTTGCTGAGATTTCAGGCAACTCATAGTTTTTTGGAAGCTTGGCAACCTCTTTCCATCAAATGATTTTCACCAGTCTCTGTTTAGGGCTACATCAACAGCAAACAAACCATAGAGATAGAACTTGAATCTGCTTTATTGTGTCAAGTTTCAAAGAGCTAGCACAAACCGTGTTTGATTTAGAGTTCCAAATACATGTATCCCTATAGGAGAAAACAGAGTAAAACCTAAAAATGAAAACGGTTACAGCAAATGAACATTTTAACCTAGAAAGAACGAAATTTGGAGAGCCAAGTGGTTTTGGTGTACTGATCATTACCTGAAAGAATCATCAAGATTGGGTGAAAAAATGTTTGCTGAGATTTCAGGCAACTTGTAGTTTTTTGGAAGCTTGGCAACCCCTTTCCATCAAAGTGATTTTCGCCAATCTCTGCTTAGGGCTACATCAACAGCAAACAAACCATAGAGATAGAGCTTGAAACTGCTTTATTGTGTCAAGTTTCAAAGAGCTAGTACAAACCGTCTGTCATTTAGAGTTCCAAATACATGTATCCCTATAGGAGAAAACAAAGTGAAACCTAAAAATGAAAACGTTTACTGCAAACGAACGGTTTAACCTAGAAGAACGAAATTTTGTGAGCCAAGTGGTTTTGGTGTACTGATCATGACCTGAAAGAATCATCAAGATTGGGTGAAAAAATGTTTGCACAGATTTCAGGCAACTCGTAGTTTTTTGGAAGCTTGGCAACCCTTTTCCATCAAAGTGATTTTCGCCAGTCTCTGCTTAGGGCTACATCAACAGCAAACAAACCATAGAGATAGAACTTGAAACTGCTTTATTGTGTCAAGTTTCAAAGAGCTAGCACAAACCGTGTTTGATTTAGAGTTCCAAATACATGTATCCCTATAGGAGAAAACAGATTGAAACCTAAAAATGAAAACGGTTACTGCAAACGATTGGTCTAACCTAGAAGAACAAAATTTGGTGAGCCAAGTGGTTTTGGTGTACTGATCATTACCTGAAAGAATCATCAAGATTGGGTGAAAAAATGTTTGCTGAGATTTCAGGGAACTCGTAGTTTTTTGGAAGCTTGGTAACCCCTTTCCATCAAAGTGATTTTCGCCAGTCTCTGCTTAGGGCTACATCAACAGCAAACAAACCATAGAGATAGAACTTGAGACTGCTTTATTGTGTCAAGTTTCAAAGAGCTAGTACAAACCGTCTGTCATTTAGAGTTCCAAATACATGTATCCCTATAGGAGAAAACAGAGTGAAACCTAAAAATGAAAACGGTTACTGCAAACGAACGGTTAAACCTAGAAGAATGAAATTTGGTGAGCCAAGTGGTTTTGGTGTACTGATCATTACCTGAAAGAATCATCAAGATTGGGTGAAAAAATGTTTGCTGAGATTTCAGGCAACTCGTAGTTTTTTGGAAGCTTGGCAACCCCTTTCCATCAAAGTGATTTTCGCCAGTCTCTGCTTAGGGCTACATCAACAGCAAACAAACCATAGAGTTAGAACTTGAATCTGCTTTATTGTGTCAAGTTTCAAAGAGCTAGCACAAACCGTGTTTGATTTAGAGTTCCAAATACATGTATCCCTATAGGAGAAAACAGAGTGAAACCTAAAAATGAAAACGTTTACTGCAAACGAACGGTTTAACCTAGAAGAACGAAATTTGGTGAGCGAAGTGGTTTTGGTGTACTGATCATTACCTGAAAGAATCATCAAGATTGGGTGAAAAAAATGTTTGCTGAGATTTCAGGCAACTCGTAGTTTTTTGGAAGCTTGGCAACCCCTTTCCATCAAAGTGATTTTCGCCAGTCTCTGCTTAGGGCTACAGCAACAGCAAACAAACGATAGAGATAGAACTTGAAACTGCTTTATTGTGTCAAGTTTCAAAGAGCTAGTACAAACCGTCTGTCATTTAGAGTTCCAAATACATGTATCCCTATAGGAGAAAACAAAGTGAAACCTAAAAATGAAAACGGTTACTGCAAACGAACGGTTTAACCTAGAAGAACGAAATTTGGTGAGTCAAGTGGTTTTGGTGTACTGATCATTACCTGAAAGAATCATCAAGATTGGGTGAAAAAATGTTGGCTGAGATTTCAGGCAACTCGTATTTTTTTGAAAGCTTGGCAAACCGCTTTCCATCAAAGTGATTTTCGCCAGTCTCTGCTTAGGGCTACATCAACAGCAAACAAACCATAGAGATAGAACTTGAAACTGCTTTATTGTGTCAAATTTCAAAAAGCTAGTACAAACCGTCTGTCATTTAGAGTTCCAAATACATGTATCCCTATAGGAGAAAACAGAGTGAAACCTAAAAATGAAAACGGAAACTGCAAACAAACGGTTTAACCTAGAAGAACGAAATTTGGTGAGCCAAGTGGTTTTTGTGTACTGATCATTACCTGAAAGAATCAGCAAGATTGGGTGAAAAAATGTTTGCTGAGATTTCAGGCAACTCATAGTTTTTTGGAAGCTTGGCAACCTCTTTCCATCAAATGATTTTCACCAGTCTCTGTTTAGGGCTACATCAACAGCAAACAAACCATAGAGATAGAACTTGAATCTGCTTTATTGTGTCAAGTTTCAAAGAGCTAGCACAAACCGTGTTTGATTTAGAGTTCCAAATACATGTATCCCTATAGGAGAAAACAGAGTAAAACCTAAAAATGAAAACGGTTACAGCAAATGAACATTTTAACCTAGAAAGAACGAAATTTGGAGAGCCAAGTGGTTTTGGTGTACTGATCATTACCTGAAAGAATCATCAAGATTGGGTGAAAAAATGTTTGCTGAGATTTCAGGCAACTTGTAGTTTTTGGAAGCTTGGCAACCCCTTTCCATCAAAGTGATTTTCGCCAATCTCTGCTTAGGGCTACATCAACAGCAAACAAACCATAGAGATAGAGCTTGAAACTGCTTTATTGTGTCAAGTTTCAAAGAGCTAGTACAAACCGTCTGTCATTTAGAGTTCCAAATACATGTATCCCTATAGGAGAAAACAAAGTGAAACCTAAAAATGAAAACGTTTACTGCAAACGAACGGTTTAACCTAGAAGAACGAAATTTTGTGAGCCAAGTGGTTTTGGTGTACTGATCATGACCTGAAAGAATCATCAAGATTGGGTGAAAAAATGTTTGCACAGATTTCAGGCAACTCGTAGTTTTTTGGAAGCTTGGCAACCCTTTTCCATCAAAGTGATTTTCGCCAGTCTCTGCTTAGGGCTACATCAACAGCAAACAAACCATAGAGATAGAACTTGAAACTGCTTTATTGTGTCAAGTTTCAAAGAGCTAGCACAAACCGTGTTTGATTTAGAGTTCCAAATACATGTATCCCTATAGGAGAAAACAGATTGAAACCTAAAAATGAAAACGGTTACTGCAAACGATTGGTCTAACCTAGAAGAACAAAATTTGGTGAGCCAAGTGGTTTTGGTGTACTGATCATTACCTGAAAGAATCATCAAGATTGGGTGAAAAAATGTTTGCTGAGATTTCAGGGAACTCGTAGTTTTTTGGAAGCTTGGTAACCCCTTTCCATCAAAGTGATTTTCGCCAGTCTCTGCTTAGGGCTACATCAACAGCAAACAAACCATAGAGATAGAACTTGAGACTGCTTTATTGTGTCAAGTTTCAAAGAGCTAGTACAAACCGTCTGTCATTTAGAGTTCCAAATACATGTATCCCTATAGGAGAAAACAGAGTGAAACCTAAAAATGAAAACGGTTACTGCAAACGAACGGTTAAACCTAGAAGAATGAAATTTGGTGAGCCAAGTGGTTTTGGTGTACTGATCATTACCTGAAAGAATCATCAAGATTGGGTGAAAAAATGTTTGCTGAGATTTCAGGCAACTCGTAGTTTTTTGGAAGCTTGGCAACCCCTTTCCATCAAAGTGATTTTCGCCAGTCTCTGCTTAGGGCTACATCAACAGCAAACAAACCATAGAGTTAGAACTTGAATCTGCTTTATTGTGTCAAGTTTCAAAGAGCTAGCACAAACCGTGTTTGATTTAGAGTTCCAAATACATGTATCCCTATAGGAGAAAACAGAGTGAAACCTAAAAATGAAAACGTTTACTGCAAACGAACGGTTTAACCTAGAAGAACGAAATTTGGTGAGCGAAGTGGTTTTGGTGTACTGATCATTACCTGAAAGAATCATCAAGATTGGGTGAAAAAATGTTTGCTGAGATTTCAGGCAACTCGTAGTTTTTTGGAAGCTTGGCAACCCCTTTCCATCAAAGTGATTTTCGCCAGTCTCTGCTTAGGGCTACAGCAACAGCAAACAAACGATAGAGATAGAACTTGAAACTGCTTTATTGTGTCAAGTTTCAAAGAGCTAGTACAAACCGTCTGTCATTTAGAGTTCCAAATACATGTATCCCTATAGGAGAAAACAAAGTGAAACCTAAAAATGAAAACGGTTACTGCAAACGAACGGTTTAACCTAGAAGAACGAAATTTGGTGAGCCAAGTGGTTTTGGTGTACTGATCATTACCTGAAAGAATCATCAAGATTGGGTGAAAAAATGTTGGCTGAGATTTCAGGCAACTCGTATTTTTTTGAAAGCTTGGCAACCGCTTTCCATCAAAGTGATTTTCGCCAGTCTCTGCTTAGGGCTACATCAACAGCAAACAAACCATAGAGATAGAACTTGAAACTGCTTTATTGTGTCAAATTTCAAAAAGCTAGTACAAACCGTCTGTCATTTAGAGTTCCAAATACATGTATCCCTATAGGAGAAAACAGAGTGAAACCTAAAAATGAAAACGGTTACTGCAAACAAACGGTTTAACCTAGAAGAACGAAATTTGGTGAGCCAAGTGGTTTTTGTGTACTGATCATTACCTGAAAGAATCAGCAAGATTGGGTGAAAAAATGTTTGCTGAGATTTCAGGCAACTCATAGTTTTTTGGAAGCTTGGCAACCTCTTTCCATCAAATGATTTTCACCAGTCTCTGTTTAGGGCTACATCAACAGCAAACAAACCATAGAGATAGAACTTGAATCTGCTTTATTGTGTCAAGTTTCAAAGAGCTAGCACAAACCGTGTTTGATTTAGAGTTCCAAATACATGTATCCCTATAGGAGAAAACAGAGTGAAACCTAAAAATGAAAACGGTTACAGCAAACGAACATTTTAACCTAGAAAGAACGAAATTTGGAGAGCCAAGTGGTTTTGGTGTACTGATCATTACCTGAAAGAATCATCAAGATTGGGTGAAAAAATGTTTGCTGAGATTTCAGGCAACTTGTAGTTTTTTGGAAGCTTGGCAACCCCTTTCCATCAAAGTGATTTTCGCCAATCTCTGCTTAGGGCTACATCAACAGCAAACAAACCATAGAGATAGAGCTTGAAACTGCTTTATTGTGTCAAGTTTCAAAGAGCTAGTACAAACCGTCTGTCATTTAGAGTTCCAAACACATGTATCCCTATAGGAGAAAACAAAGTGAAACCTAAAAATGAAAACGGTTACTGCAAACGAACGGTTTAACCTAGAAGAACGAAATTTGGTGAGCCAAGTGGTTTTGGTGTACTGATCATGACCTGAAAGAATCATCAAGATTGGGTGAAAAAATGTTTGCACAGATTTCAGGCAACTCGTAGTTTTTTGGAAGCTTGGCAACTCTTTTCCATCAAAGTGATTTTCGCCAGTCTCTGCTTAGGGCTACATCAACAGCAAACAAACCATAGAGATAGAACTTGAAACTGCTTTATTGTGTCAAGTTTCAAAGAGCTAGCACAAACCGTGTTTGATTTAGAGTTCCAAATACATGTATCCCTATAGGAGAAAACAGATTGAAACCTAAAAATGAAAACGGTTACTGCAAACGATTGGTCTAACCTAGAAGAACAAAATTTGGTGAGCCAAGTGGTTTTGGTGTACTGATCATTACCTGAAAGAATCATCAAGATTGGGTGAAAAAATGTTTGCTGAGATTTCAGGGAACTCGTAGTTTTTTGGAAGCTTGGTAACCCCTTTCCATCAAAGTGATTTTCGCCAGTCTCTGCTTAGGGCTACATCAACAGCAAACAAACCATAGAGATAGAACTTGAGACTGCTTTATTGTGTCAAGTTTCAAAGAGCTAGTACAAACCGTCTGTCATTTAGAGTTCCAAATACATGTATCCCTATAGGAGAAAACAGAGTGAAACCTAAAAATGAAAACGGTTTCTGCAAACGAACGGTTTAACCTAGAAGAGCGAAATTTGGTGAGCCAAGTGGTTTTGGTGTACTGATCATTACCTGAAAGAATCAGCAAGATTGGGTGAAAAAATGTTTGCTGAGATTTCAGGCAACTCGTAGTTTTCTGGAAGCTTGGCAACCTCTTTCCATCAAATGATTTTCGCCAGTCTCTGCTTAGGGCTACATCAACAGCAAACAAACCATAGAGATAGAACTTGAAACTGCTTTATTTTGTCAAGGTTCAAGGAGCTAGCACAAACCGTGTTTGATTTAGAGTTCCAAATACATGTATCCTTATAGGAGAAAACAGAGTGAAACCTAAAAATGAAAACGGTTACTGCAAACGAACGGTTTAACCTAGAAGAACGAAATTTGGTGAGCCAAGTGGTTTTGGTGTACTGATCATTACCTGAAGGAATCATCAAGATTGGGTGAAAAAATGTTTGCTGATATTTCAGGGAACTCGTAGTTTTTTGGAAGCTTGGCAACCTTTTTTTATCAAAGTGGTTTTCGACAGTCTCTGCTTAGGGCTACATCAACAGCAAAGAAACCACAGAGATAGAACATGAAACTGCTTTATTGTTTCAAGTTTCAAAGAGCTAGGACAAACCGTGTTTGATTTAGAGTTCCAAATACATGCATCCCTATAGGTGATAACAGAGTGAAACCTAAAAATTAAAACGATTACTGCAAACGAACGGTTTAACCTAGAAGAACGAAATTTGGTGAGCCAAGTGGTTTTGGTGTACTGATCATTACCTGAAAGAATCATCAAGATTGGGTGAAAAAATGTTTGCTGAGATTTCAGGCAACTCGTAGTTTTTTGGAAGCTTGGCAACCCCTTTGCATCCAGTGATTTTCGCCAGTCTCTGCTTAGGGCTACATTAACAGCAAAAAAACCATAGAGATAGAACTTGAAACCGCTTTATTGTGTCAACTTTCAAAGAGCTAGTACAAACCGTGTTTGATTTAGAGTTCCAAATAAATGTATCCCTATATGAGAAAACAGAGTCAAACCTAAAAATGAAAACGGTTACTGCAAAGGAACGGATTAACCTAGAAGAACGAAATTCGGTGAGCCAAGTGGTTTTGGTGTACTGATCATTACCTGAAAGAATCATCAAGATTGGGTGAAAAAATGTTTGCTGAGATTTCAGGCAACTCGTAGTTTTTTGGAAGCTTGGCAATCCCTTTCCATCAAAGTGATTTTCGCCAGTCTCTGCTTAGGGCTACATCAACAGCAAACAAACCATAGAGATAGAACTTGAAACTGCTTTATTGTGTCAAGTTTCAAAGAGCTAGCAAAAACCGTGTTTAATTTAGAGTTCCAAATACATATATCCCTATAGGAGAATACAGAGTGAAACCTAAAAATATAATCGGTTACAGCAAACGAACGGTTTAACCTAGGAGAACGAAATTTGGTGAGCCAAGTGGTTTTGGTGTACTGATCATTACCTGAAAGAATCATCAAGATTGGGTGAAAAAATGTTTGCTGAGATTTCAGGGAACTCGTAGTTTTTTGGAAGCTTGGCAACCCCTTTCCATCAAAGTGATGTTCGCCAGTCTCTGCTTAGGGCTACATCAACAGCAAACAAACCATGGAGATAGAACTTGAAACTGCTTTATTGTGTCAAATTTCAAAGAGCTAGTACAAACCGTCTGTCATTTAGAGTTCCAAATACATGTATCCCTATAGGAGAAAACAGAGTGAAACCTAAAAATGAAAACGGTTTCTGCAAACGAACGGTTTAACATAGAAGAACGAAATTTGGTGAGCCAAGTGGTTTTGGTGTACTGATCATTACCTGAAAGAATCAGCAAGATTGGGTAAAAAAATGTTTGCTGAGATTTCAGGCAACTCGTAGTTTTCTGGAAGCTTGGCAACCTCTTTCCATCAAATGATTTTCGCCAGTCTCTGCTTAGGGCTACATCAACAGCAAACAAACCATAGAGATAGAACTTGAAACTGCTTTATTGTGTCAAGTTTCAAGGAGCTAGCACAAACCGTGTTTGATTTAGAGTTCCAAATACATGTATCCTTATAGGAGAAAACAGAGTGAAACCTAAAAATGAAAACGGTTACTGCAAACGAACGGTTTAACCTACAAGAACGAAATTTGGTGAGCCAAGTGGTTTTGGTGTACTGATCATTACCTGAAAGAATCATCAAGATTGGGTGAAAAAATGTTTGCTGATATTTCAGGGAACTCGTAGTTTTTTGGAAGCTTGGCAACCTTTTTTTATCAAAGTGGTTTTCGCCAGTCTCTGCTTAGGGCTACAT
This sequence comes from Ictidomys tridecemlineatus, assembly GCF_052094955.1. NCBI lineage: Eukaryota > Metazoa > Chordata > Mammalia > Rodentia > Sciuridae > Ictidomys > Ictidomys tridecemlineatus. The sequence goes on from NW_027522695.1 coordinate 24,711, forward strand.
CAACAGCAAAGAAACCATAGAGATAGAACATGAAACTGCTTTATTGTGTCAAGTTTCAAAGAGCTAGCACAAACCGTGTTTGATTTAGAGTTCCATATACATGTATCCCTATAGGAGAAAACAGAGTGAAACCTAAAAATTAAAACGATTACTGCAAATGAACGGTTTAACCTAGAAGAACGAAATTTGGTGAGCCAAGTGGTTTTGGTGTACTGATCATTACCTGAAAGAATCATCAAGATTGGGTGAAAAAATGTTTGCTGAGATTTCAGGCAACTCGTAGTTTTTTGGAAGCTTGGCAACCCCTTTGCATCAAAGTGATTTTCGCCAGTCTCTGCTTAGGGCTACATTAACAGCAAAAAAACCATAGAGATAGAACTTGAAACCGCTTTATTGTGTCAACTTTCAAAGAGCTAGTACAAACCGTGTTTGATTTAGAGTTCCAAATAAATGTATCCCTATATGAGAAAACAGAGTCAAACCTAAAAATGAAAACGGCTACTGCAAAGGAACGGATTAACCTAGAAGAACGAAATTCGGTGAGCCAAGTGGTTTTGGTGTACTGATCATTACCTGAAAGAATCATCAAGATTGGGTGAAAAAATGTTTGCTGAGATTTCAGGCAACTCGTAGTTTTTTGGAAGCTTGGCAACCCCTTTCCATCAAAGTGATTTTCGCCAGTCTCTGCTTAGGGCTACATCAACAGCAAACAAACCATAGAGATAGTACTTGAAACTGCTTTATTGTGTCAAGTTTCAAAGAGCTAGCACAAACCGTCTTTCATTTAGAGTTCCAAATACATGTATCCCTATAGAAGAAAACAGAGTGAAACCTAAAAATGAAAACGGTTACTGCAAACGAACGGTTTAACCTAGCAGAACGAAATTTGGGGAGCCAAGTGGTTTCGGTGTACTGATCATTACCTGAAAGAATCATCAAGATTGGGTGAAAAAATATTTGTTGAGATTTCAGGCAACTCTTAGTTTTATGGGAGCTTGGCAACCCCTTTCCATCAAAGTGATTTTCGCCAGTCTCTGCTTAGGGCTACATCAACAGCAAACAAAGCATAGAGATAGAACTTGAAACTGCTTTATTGTGTCAAGTTTCAAAGAGCTAGCACAAACCGTGTTTGATTTAGAGTTCCAAATACATGTATCCCTATAGGAGAAAACAGAGTGAAACCAAAAAATGAAAACGGTTACTGCAAACGAAGGGTTTAACCTAGAAGAACGAAATTTGGTGAGCCAAGTGGTTTTAGTGTACTGATCATTACCTGAAAGAATCATCAAGATTGGGTGAAAAAATGTTTGCTGAGATTTCAGGCAACTCGTAGTTTTTTCGAAGCTTGCCAACCCCTTTCCCTCAAAGTGATTTTCGCCTGTCTCTGCTTAGGGCTACATCAACAGCAAACAAACCATAGAGATAGAACTTGAAACTGCTTTATTGTGTCAAGTTTCAAACAGCTAGCACAAACCGTGTTTGATTTAGCGTTCCAAATACATGTATCCCTATAGGAGAAAACAGAGTGAAACCGATAAATGAAAACGGTTACTGCAAACGAACGGTTTAACCTAGAAGAACGAAATTTGGTGAGCCAAGTTGTTTTGGTGTACTGATCATTACCTGAACAAATCATCAAGATTGGGTGAAAAAATGTTTGCTGAGATTTCAGGCAACTCGTAGTTTTTTGGAAGCTTGGCAACCCCTTTCCATCAAAGTGATTTTTGCCAGTCTCTGCTTAGGGCTACATCAACAGCAAACAAACCATAGAGATAGAACTTGAAACTGCTTTATTGTGTCAAGTTTCAAAGATCTAGCACAAACCGTCTTTCATTTAGAGTTCCAAATACATGTATCCCTATAAAAGAAAACAGAGTGAAACCTAAAAATGAAAACGGTTACTGCAAACGAACGGTTTAACCTAGAAGAACGATATTTGGTGAGCCAAGTGGTTTTGGTGTACTGATCATTACCTGAAAGAATCATCAAGATTGGGTGAAAAAATGTTTGCTGAGATTTCAGGCAACTCATAGATTTTTGGAAGCTTGGCAACCCCTTTCCATCAGAGTGATTTTTGCCAGTCTCTGCTTAGGGCTACATCAACAGCAAACAAACCATAGAGATAGAACTTGAAACTGCTTTATTGTGTCAAGTTTGAAAGATCTAGCACAAACTGTCTTTCATTTAGAGTTCCAAATACATGTATCCCTATAGAAGAAAACAGAGTGAAACCTAAAAATGAAAACGGTTACAGCAAACGAACGGTTTAACCTAGAAGAACGAAATTTGGTGAGCCAAGTGGTTTTGGTGTACTGATCATTACCTGAAAGAATCATCAAGATTGGGTGAAAAAATGTTTGCTGAGATTTCAGGCAACTCGTAGTTTTTTGGAAACTTGGCAACCCCTTTCAATCAAAGTGATTCTCGCCAGTCTCTGCTTAGGGCTACATCAACATCAAACAAACCATAGAGTTAGTACTTGAAACTGCTTTATTGTGTCAAGTTTGAAAGATCTAGCACAAACCGTCTTTCATTTAGAGTTCCAAATACATGTATCCCTATAGGAGAAAACACAGTGAAACTTAAAAATGAAAACGGTTACTGCAAACGAACGGTTTAACCTAGAAAAACAAAATTTGGTGAGCCAAGTGGTTTTGGTGTACTGATCATTACCTGAAAGAATCATCAAGTTTGGGTGAAAAAATATTTGCTGAGATTTCAGGAAACTCGTAGTTTTTTGGAAACTTGCCAACCCCTTTCAATCAAAGTGATTTTCGCCAGTCTCTGCTTAGGGCTACATCAACAGCAAACAAACCATAGAGTTAGTACTTGAAACTGCTTTATTGTGTCAAGTTTCAAAGAGCTAGCACAAACCGTCTTTCATTTAGAGTTCCAAATACATGTATCCCTATAGGAGAAAACACAGTGAAACCTATAAATGAAAACGGTTACTGCAAACGAACGGTTTAACCTAGAAAAACAAAATTTGGTGAGCCAAGTGGTTTTGGTGAACTGATCATTACCTGAAAGAATCATCAAGATATGGTGAAAAAATGTTTGCTGAGATTTTAGGCAATTCGTAGTTTTTTAGAAGCTTGGCAACCCCTTTCCATCAAAGTGATTTTCGCCAGTCTCTGCTTAGGGCTACATCAACATCAAACAAACCGTAGAGATAGAACTTGAAACTGCTTTATTGTGTCAAGTTTCAAAGAGCTAGCACAAACCGTGTTTCATTTAGAGTTCCAAATACATGTATTCCTATAGGAGAAAACAGAGTGAAACCTAAAAATGAAAACGGTTACTGCAAACGAACGGTTTAACCTAGAAGAACGAAATTTGGTGAGCCAAGTGGTTTTGGTGTACTGATCATTACCTGAAAGAATCATCAAGATTGGGTGAAAAAATGTTTGCTGAGATTTCAGGCAACTCGTAGTGTTTTGGAAGCTTGGCAACCCCTTTCCATCAAAGTGATTTTCGCCAGTCTCTGCTTAGGGCTACATCAACAGCAAACAAATCATAGAGATAGAAATTGAAACTGCTTTATTGTGTCAAGTTTCAAGGAGCTAGCACAAACCGTGTTTGATTTAGAGTTCCAAATACATGTATCCCTATAGGAGAAAACAGAGTGAAACCTAAAAATGAAAACGGTTACTGCAAACGAACGGTTTAACCTAGAAGAACGAAATTTGGTGAGCCAAGTGGTTTTGGTGTACTGATCATTACCTGAAAGAATCATCAAGATTGGGTGAAAAAATGTTTGCTGAGATTTAAGGCAACTCGTAGTTTTTTGGAAGCTTGGCAACCCCTTTCCATCAATGTGATTTTCGCCAGTCTCTGCTTATGGTTACATCAACAGCAAACAATCCATAGAGATAGTACTTGAAACTGCTTTATTGTGTCAAGTTTCAAAGAGGTAGCAAAAACCGTCTTTCATTTAGAGTTCCAAATACATGTATCCCTATAGGAGAAAACAGAGTGAAACCTAAAAATGAAAACGCTTACTGCGAACGAACGGTTTAACCTAGAAGAACGATATTTGGTGAGCCAAGTGGTTTTGGTGTACTGATCATTACCTGAAAGGATCATCAAGATTGGGTGAAAAAATATTTGCTGAGATTTCAGGACACTCGTAGTTTTTTGGAAGCTTGGCAACCCTGTTCCATCAAAGTGATTTTCGCCAGTCTCTGCTTAGGGCTACATCAACAGCAAACAAACCATAGAGATAGAACTTGAAACTTCTTTATTGTGTCAAGTTTCAAATAGCTAGCACAAACCGTGTTTGATTTAGAGTTCCAAATACATGTATCCCTTTAGGAGAAAACAGAGTGAAACCTAAAAATGAAAACGGTTACTGCAAAGGAACAGTTTATCCTAGAAAAACAAAATTTGGTGAGCCAAGTGGTTTTGGTGTACTGATCATTACCTGAAAGAATCATCAAGATTGGGTGAAAAAATGTTTGCTGAGATTTCAGGCAACTCGTAGTTTTTTGGAAACTTGGCAACCCCTTTCAATCAAAGTGATTTTCGCCAGTCTCTGCTTAGGGCTACATCAACAGCAAACAAACCATAGAGTTAGTACTTGAAACTGCTTTATTGTGTCAAGTTTCAAAGAGCTAGCACAAACCGTCTTTCATTTAGAGTTCCAAATACATGTATCCCTATAGGAGAAAACACAGTAAAACCTAAAAATGAAAACGGTTACTGCAAACGAACTGTTTAACCTAGAAGAACGAAATTTGGTGAGCCAAGTTGTTTTGGTGTACTGATCATTACCTGAACAAATCATCAAGATTGGGTGAAAAAATGTTTGCTGAGATTTCAGGCAACTCGTAGTTTTTTGGAAGCTTGGCAACCCCTTTCCATCAAAGTGATTTTTGCCAGTCTCTGCTTAGGGCTACATCAACAGCAAACAAACCATAGAGATAGAACTTGAAACTGCTTTATTGTGTCAAGTTTCAAAGATCTAGCACAAACCGTCTTTCATTTAGAGTTCCAAATACATGTATCCCTATAAAAGAAAACAGAGTGAAACTTAAAAATGAAAACGGTTACTGCAAACGAACGGTTTAACCTAGAAGAACGATATTTGGTGAGCCAAGTGGTTTTGGTGTACTGATCATTACCTGAAAGAATCATCAAGATTGGGTGAAAAAATGTTTGCTGAGATTTCAGGAAACTCGTAGTTTTTTGGAAGCTTGGCAACCCCTTTCAATCAGAGTGATTTTTGCCAGTCTCTGCTTAGGGCTACATCAACAGCAAACAAACCATAGAGATAGAACTTGAAACTGCTTTATTGTGTCAAGTTTGAAAGATCTAGCACAAACCGTCTTTCATTTAGAGTTCCAAATACATGTATCCCTATAGAAGAAAACAGAGTGAAACCTAAAAATGTAAACGGTTACTGCAAACGAACGGTTTAACCTAGAAGAACGAAATTTGGTGAGCCAAGTGGTTTTGGTGTACTGATCATTACCTGAAAGAATCATCAAGATTGGGTGAAAAAATGTTTGCTGAGATTTCAGGCAACTCGTAGTTTTTTGGAAACTTGGATACCCCTTTCAATCAAAGTGATTTTCGCCAGTCTCTGCTTAGGGCTACATCAACAGCAAACAAACCATAGAGTTAGTACTTGAAACTGCTTTATTGTGACAAGTTTCAAAGAGCTAGCACAAACCGTCTTTCATTTAGAGTTCCAAATACATGTATCCCTATAGGAGAAAACAGAGTGAAACCTAAAAATGAAAACGGTTACTGCAAACGAACGGTTTAACCTAGAAGAACGAAATTTGGTGAGCCAAGTGGTTTTGGTGTACTGATCATTACCTGAAAGAATCATCAAGATTGGGTGAAAAAATGTTTGCTGAGATTTCAGGCAACTCGTAGTTTTTTGGAAACTTGGATACCCCTTTCAATCAAAGTGATTTTCGCCAGTCTCTGCTTAGGGCTACATCAACAGCAAACAAACCATAGAGTTAGTACTTGAAACTGCTTTATTGTGACAAGTTTCAAAGAGCTAGCACAAACCGTCTTTCATTTAGAGTTCCAAATACATGTATCCCTATAGGAGAAAACACAGTGAAACCTAAAAATGAAAACGGTTACTGCAAACGAACGGTTTAACCTAGAAAAACAAAATTTGGTGAGCCAAGTGGTTTTGGTGTACTGATCATTACCTGAAAGAATTATCAAGATATGGTGAAAAAATGTTTGCTGAGATATTAGGCAATTCGTAGTTTTTTAGAAGCTTGGCAACCCCTTTCCATCAAAGTGATTTTCGCCAGTCTCTGCTTAGGGCTACATCAACATCAAACAAACCGAAGAGATAGAACTTGAAACTGCTTTATTGTGTCAAGTTTCAAAGAGCTAGCACAAACCGTGTTTCATTTAGAGTTCCAAATACATGTATTCCTATAGGAGAAAACAGAGTGAAACCTAAAAATGAAAACGGTTACTGTAAACGAACGGTTTAACCTAGAAGAACGATATTTGGTGAGCCAAGTGGTTTTGGTGTACTGATCATTACCTGAAAGAATCATCAAGATTGGGTGAAAAAATGTTTGCTGAGATTTCAGGCAACTCGTAGTGTTTTGGAAGCTTGGCAACCCCTTTCCATCAAAGTGATTTTCGCCAGTCTCTGCTTAGGGCTACATCAACAGCAAACAAATCATAGAGATAGAACTTGAAACTGCTTTATTGTGTCAAGTTTCAAGGAGCTAGCACAAACCGTGGTTCATTTAGAGTTCCAAATACATGTATCCCTATAGGAGAAAACAGAGTGAAACCTAAAAATGAAAACGGTTACTGCAAACGAACGGTTTAACCTAGAAGAACGAAATTTGGTGAGCTAAGTGGTTTTGGTGTACTGATCATTACCTGAAAGAATCATCAAGATTGGGTGAAAAAATGTTTGCTGAGATTTCAGGCAACTCGTAGTTTTTTGGAAGATTGGCAACCCCTTTCCATCAAAGTGATTTTCGCCAGTCTCTGCTTAGGGTTACATCAACAGCAAACAATCCATAGAGATAGTACTTGAAACTGCTTTATTGTGTCAAGTTTCAAAGAGGTAGCAAAAACCGTCTTTCATTTAGAGTTCCAAATACATGTATCCCTATAGGAGAAAACAGAGTGAAACCTAAAAATGAAAACGCTTACTGCGAACGAACGGTTTAACCTAGAAGAACGATATTTGGTGAGCCAAGTGGTTTTGGTGTACTGATCATTACCTGAAAGGATCATCAAGATTGGGTGAAAAAATGTTTGCTGAGATTTCAGGCAACTCGTAGTTTTTTGGAAGCTTGGCAACCCTGTTCCATCAAAGTGATTTTCGCCAGTCTCTGCTTAGGGCTACATCAACAGCAAACAAACCATAGAGATAGAACTTGAAACTGCTTTATTGTGTCAAGTTTCAAATAGCTAGCACAAACCGTGTTTGATTTAGAGTTCCAAATACATGTATCCCTTTAGGAGAAAACAGAGTGAAACCTAAAAATGAAAACGGTTACTGCAAAGGAACGGTTTAACCTAGAAGAACGAAATTTGGAGAGCCAAGTGGTTTTGGTGTACTGATCATTACCTGAAAGAATCATCAAGATTGGGTGAAAAAATGTTTGCTGAGACTTCAGGCAACTCGTAGAGTTTTGCAAGCTTGGCAACCCCTTTCCATCAAAGTGATTTTCGCCAGTCTCTGCTTAGGGCTACATCAACAGCAAACAAACCGTAGAGATAGAACTTGAAACTGCTTTATTGTGTCAAGTTTAAAAGAGCTAGCACAAACCGTGTTTCATTTAGAGTTCCAAATACATGTATCCCTATAAAAGAAAACAGAGTGAAACCTAAAAATGAAAACGGTTACTGCAAACGAACGGTTTAACCTAGAAGAACGATATTTGGTGAGCCAAGTGGTTTTGGTGTACTGATCATTACCTGAAAGAATCATCAAGATTGGGTGAAAAAATGTTTGCTGAGATTTCAGGCAACTCGTAGTTTTTTGGAAGCTTGGCAACCCCTTTCAATCAGAGTGATTTTTGCCAGTCTCTGCTTAGGGCTACATCAACAGGTAACAAATCATAGAGATAGAACTTGAAACTGCTTTATTGTATCAAGTTTCAAGGAGCTAGCACAAACCGTCTTTCATTTAGAGTTCCAAATACATGTATCCCTATAGGAGAAAACACAGTGAAACCTAAAAATGTAAACGGTTACTGCAAACGAACGGTTTAACCTAGAAAAACAAAATTTGGTGAGCCAAGTGGTTTTGGTGTACTGATCATTACCTGAAAGAATCATCAAGATTGGGTGAAAAAATGTTTGCTGAGATTTCAGGAAACTCGTAGTTTTTTGGAAACTTGGCAACCCCTTTCAATCTAAGTGATTTTCGCCAGTCTCTGCTTAGGGCTACATCAACAGTAAACAAACCATAGAGTTAGTACTTGAAACTGCTTTATTGTGTCAAGTTTCAAAGAGCTAGCACAAACCGTCTTTCATTTAGAGTTCCAAATACATGTATCCCTATAGGAGAAAACACAGTGAAACCTATAAATGAAAACGGTTACTGCAAACGAACGGTTTAACCTAGAAAAACAAAATTTGGTGAGCCAAGTGGTTTTGGTGTACTGATCATTACCTGAAAGAATCATCAAGATATGGTGAAAAAATATTTGCTGAGATTTTAGGCAATTCGTAGTTTTTTAGAAGTTTGACAACCCCTTTCCATCAAAGTGATTTTCGCCAATCTCTGCTTAGGGCTACATCAACATCAAACAAACCGTAGAGATAGAACTTGAAACTGCTTTATTGTGTCAAGTTTCAAAGAGCTAGCACAAACCGTGTTTCATTTAGTGTTCCAAATACATGTATTCCTATAGGAGAAAACAGAGTGAAACCTAAAAATGAAAACGGTTACTGCAAACGAACGGTTTAACCTAGAAGAACGAAATTTGGTGAGCCAAGTGGTTTTGGTGTACTGATCATTACCTGAAAGAATCATCAAGATTGGGTGAAAAAATGTTTGCTGAGATTTCAGGCAACTCGTAGTGTTTTGGAAGCTTGGCAACCCCTTTCCATCAAAGTGATTTTTGCCAGTCTCTGCTTAGGGCTACATCAACAGCAAACAAATCATAGAGATAGAACTTGAAACTGCTTTATTGTGTCAAGTTTCAAAGATCTAGCACAAACCGTCTTTCATTTAGAGTTCCAAATACATGTATCCCTATAAAAGAAAACAGAGTGAAACCTAAAAATGAAAACGGTTACTGCAAACGAACGGTTTAACCTAGAAGAACGATATTTGGTGAGCCAAGTGGTTTTGGTGTACTGATCATTACCTGAAAGAATCATCAAGATTGGGTGAAAAAATGTTTGCTGAGATTTCAGGAAACTCGTAGTTTTTTGGAAGCTTGGCAACCCCTTTCAATCAGAGTGATTTTTGCCAGTCTCTGCTTAGGGCTACATCAACAGCAAACAAACCATAGAGATAGAACTTGAAACTGCTTTATTGTGTCAAGTTTGAAAGATCTAGCACAAACCGTCTTTCATTTAGAGTTCCAAATACATGTATCCCTATAGAAGAAAACAGAGTGAAACCTAAAAATGTAAACGGTTACTGCAAACGAACGGTTTAACCTAGAAGAACGAAATTTGGTGAGCCAAGTGGTTTTGGTGTACTGATCATTACCTGAAAGAATCATCAAGATTGGGTGAAAAAATGTTTGCTGAGATTTCAGGCAACTCGTAGTTTTTTGGAAACTTGGATACCCCTTTCAATCAAAGTGATTTTCGCCAGTCTCTGCTTAGGGCTACATCAACAGCAAACAAACCATAGAGTTAGTACTTGAAACTGCTTTATTGTGACAAGTTTCAAAGAGCTAGCACAAACCGTCTTTCATTTAGAGTTCCAAATACATGTATCCCTATAGGAGAAAACAGAGTGAAACCTAAAAATGAAAACGGTTACTGCAAACGAACGGTTTAACCTAGAAGAACGAAATTTGGTGAGCCAAGTGGTTTTGGTGTACTGATCATTACCTGAAAGAATCATCAAGATTGGGTGAAAAAATGTTTGCTGAGATTTCAGGCAACTCGTAGTTTTTTGGAAACTTGGATACCCCTTTCAATCAAAGTGATTTTCGCCAGTCTCTGCTTAGGGCTACATCAACAGCAAACAAACCATAGAGTTAGTACTTGAAACTGCTTTATTGTGACAAGTTTCAAAGAGCTAGCACAAACCGTCTTTCATTTAGAGTTCCAAATACATGTATCCCTATAGGAGAAAACACAGTGAAACCTAAAAATGAAAACGGTTACTGCAAACGAACGGTTTAACCTAGAAAAACAAAATTTGGTGAGCCAAGTGGTTTTGGTGTACTGATCATTACCTGAAAGAATTATCAAGATATGGTGAAAAAATGTTTGCTGAGATATTAGGCAATTCGTAGTTTTTTAGAAGCTTGGCAACCCCTTTCCATCAAAGTGATTTTCGCCAGTCTCTGCTTAGGGCTACATCAACATCAAACAAACCGAAGAGATAGAACTTGAAACTGCTTTATTGTGTCAACTTTCAAAGAGCTAGCACAAACCGTGTTTCATTTAGAGTTCCAAATACATGTATTCCTATAGGAGAAAACAGAGTGAAACCTAAAAATGAAAACGGTTACTGTAAACGAACGGTTTAACCTAGAAGAACGATATTTGGTGAGCCAAGTGGTTTTGGTGTACTGATCATTACCTGAAAGAATCATCAAGATTGGGTGAAAAAATGTTTGCTGAGATTTCAGGCAACTCGTAGTGTTTTGGAAGCTTGGCAACCCCTTTCCATCAAAGTGATTTTCGCCAGTCTCTGCTTAGGGCTACATCAACAGCAAACAAATCATAGAGATAGAACTTGAAACTGCTTTATTGTGTCAAGTTTCAAGGAGCTAGCACAAACCGTGGTTCATTTAGAGTTCCAAATACATGTATCCCTATAGGAGAAAACAGAGTGAAACCTAAAAATGAAAACGGTTACTGCAAACGAACGGTTTAACCTAGAAGAACGAAATTTGGTGAGCCAAGTGGTTTTGGTGTACTGATCATTACCTGAAAGAATCATCAAGATTGGGTGAAAAAATGTTTGCTGAGATTTAAGGCAACTCGTAGTTTTTTGGAAGATTGGCAACCCCTTTCCATCAAAGTGATTTTCGCCAGTCTCTGCTTAGGGTTACATCAACAGCAAACAATCCATAGAGATAGTACTTGAAACTGCTTTATTGTGTCAAGTTTCAAAGAGGTAGGAAAAACCGTCTTTCATTTAGAGTTCCAAATACATGTATCCCTATAGGAGAAAACAGAGTGAAACCTAAAAATGAAAACGCTTACTGCGAACGAACGGTTTAACCTAGAAGAACGATATTTGGTGAGCCAAGTGGTTTTGGTGGACTGATCATTACCTGAAAGGATCATCAAGATTGGGTGAAAAAATGTTTGCTGAGATTTCAGGCAACTCGTAGTTTTTTGGAAGCTTGGCAACCCTGTTCCATCAAAGTGATTTTCGCCAGTCTCTGCTTAGGGCTACATCAACAGCAAACAAACCATAGAGATAGAACTTGAAACTGCTTTATTGTGTCAAGTTTCAAATAGCTAGCACAAACCGTGTTTGATTTAGAGTTCCAAATACATGTATCCCTTTAGGAGAAAACAGAGTGAAACCTAAAAATGAAAACGGTTACTGCAAAGGAACGGTTTAACCTAGAAGAACGAAATTCGGAGAGCCAAGTGGTTTTGGTGTACTGATCATTACCTGAAAGAATCATCAAGATTGGGTGAAAAAATGTTTGCTGAGACTTCAGGCAACTCGTAGAGTTTTGGAAGCTTGGCAACCCCTTTCCATCAAAGTGATTTTCGCCAGTCTCTGCTTAGGGCTACATCAACAGCAAACAAACCGTAGAGATAGAACTTGAAACTGCTTTATTGTGTCAAGTTTAAAAGAGCTAGCACAAACCGTGTTTCATTTAGAGTTCCAAATACATGTATTTCTATAGGAGAAAAAAGAGTGAAACCTAAAAATGAAAACGGTTACTGCAAACGAACGGTTTAACCTAGAAGAACGAAATTTGGTGAGCCAAGTGGTTTTGGTGTACTGATCATTACCTGAAAGAATCATCAAGATTGGGTGAAAAAATGTTTGCTGAGATTTCAGGAAACTCGTAGTTTTTTGGAAGCTTGGCAACCCCTTTCAATCAGAGTGATTTTTGCCAGTCTCTGCTTAGGGCTACATCAACAGCAAACAAACCATAGAGATAGAACTTGAAACTGCTTTATTGTGTCAAGTTTGAAAGATCTAGCACAAACCGTCTTTCATTTAGAGTTCCAAATACATGTATCCCTATAGAAGAAAACAGAGTGAAACCTAAAAATGTAAACGGTTACTGCAAACGAACGGTTTAACCTAGAAGAACGAAATTTGGTGAGCCAAGTGGTTTTGGTGTACTGATCATTACCTGAAAGAATCATCAAGATTGGGTGAAAAAATGTTTGCTTAGATTTCAGGCAACTCGTAGTTTTTTGGAAACTTGGATACCCCTTTCAATCAAAGTGATTTTCGCCAGTCTCTGCTTAGGGCTACATCAACAGCAAACAAACCATAGAGTTAGTACTTGAAACTGCTTTATTGTGACAAGTTTCAAAGAGCTAGCACAAACCGTCTTTCATTTAGAGTTCCAAATACATGTATCCCTATAGGAGAAAACAGAGTGAAACCTAAAAATGAAAACGGTTACTGCAAACGAACGGTTTAACCTAGAAGAACGAAATTTGGTGAGCCAAGTGGTTTTGGTGTACTGATCATTACCTGAAAGAATCATCAAGATTGGGTGAAAAAATGTTTGCTGAGACTTCAGGCAACTCGTAGAGTTTTGGAAGCTTGGCAACCCCTTTCCATCAAAGTGATTTTCGCCAGTCTCTGCTTAGGGCTACATCAACAGCAAACAAACCGTAGAGATAGAACTTGAAACTGCTTTATTGTGTCAAGTTTAAAAGAGCTAGCACAAACCGTGTTTCATTTAGAGTTCCAAATACATGTATTTCTATAGGAGAAAAAAGAGTGAAACCTAAAAATGAAAACGGTTACTGCAAACGAACGGTTTAACCTAGAAGAACGAAATTTGGTGAGCCAAGTGGTTTTGGTGTACTGATCATTACCTGAAAGAATCATCAAGATTGGGTGAAAAAATGTTTGCTGAGATTTCAGGAAACTCGTAGTTTTTTGGAAGCTTGGCAACCCCTTTCAATCAGAGTGATTTTTGCCAGTCTCTGCTTAGGGCTACATCAACAGCAAACAAACCATAGAGATAGAACTTGAAACTGCTTTATTGTGTCAAGTTTGAAAGATCTAGCACAAACCGTCTTTCATTTAGAGTTCCAAATACATGTATCCCTATAGAAGAAAACAGAGTGAAACCTAAAAATGTAAACGGTTACTGCAAACGAACGGTTTAACCTAGAAGAACGAAATTTGGTGAGCCAAGTGGTTTTGGTGTACTGATCATTACCTGAAAGAATCATCAAGATTGGGTGAAAAAATGTTTGCTGAGATTTCAGGCAACTCGTAGTTTTTTGGAAACTTGGATACCCCTTTCAATCAAAGTGATTTTCGCCAGTCTCTGCTTAGGGCTACATCAACAGCAAACAAACCATAGAGTTAGTACTTGAAACTGCTTTATTGTGACAAGTTTCAAAGAGCTAGCACAAACCGTCTTTCATTTAGAGTTCCAAATACATGTATCCCTATAGGAGAAAACAGAGTGAAACCTAAAAATGAAAACGGTTACTGCAAACGAACGGTTTAACCTAGAAGAACGAAATTTGGTGAGCCAAGTGGTTTTGGTGTACTGATCATTACCTGAAAGAATCATCAAGATTGGGTGAAAAAATGTTTGCTGAGATTTCAGGCAACTCGTAGTTTTTTGGAAACTTGGATACCCCTTTCAATCAAAGTGATTTTCGCCAGTCTCTGCTTAGGGCTACATCAACAGCAAACAAACCATAGAGTTAGTACTTGAAACTGCTTTATTGTGACAAGTTTCAAAGAGCTAGCACAAACCGTCTTTCATTTAGAGTTCCAAATACATGTATCCCTATAGGAGAAAACACAGTGAAACCTAAAAATGAAAACGGTTACTGCAAACGAACGGTTTAACCTAGAAAAACAAAATTTGGTGAGCCAAGTGGTTTTGGTGTACTGATCATTACCTGAAAGAATTATCAAGATATGGTGAAAAAATGTTTGCTGAGATATTAGGCAATTCGTAGTTTTTTAGAAGCTTGGCAACCCCTTTCCATCAGAGTGATTTTCGCCAGTCTCTGCTTAGGGCTACATCAACATCAAACAAACCGAAGAGATAGAACTTGAAACTGCTTTATTGTGTCAAGTTTCAAAGAGCTAGCACAAACCGTGTTTCATTTAGAGTTCCAAATACATGTATTCCTATAGGAGAAAACAGAGTGAAACCTAAAAATGAAAACGGTTACTGTAAACGAACGGTTTAACCTAGAAGAACGATATTTGGTGAGCCAAGTGGTTTTGGTGTACTGATCATTACCTGAAAGAATCATCAAGATTGGGTGAAAAAATGTTTGCTGAGATTTCAGGCAACTCGTAGTGTTTTGGAAGCTTGGCAACCCCTTTCCATCAAAGTGATTTTCGCCAGTCTCTGCTTAGGGCTACATCAACAGCAAACAAATCATAGAGATAGAACTTGAAACTGCTTTATTGTGTCAAGTTTCAAGGAGCTAGCACAAACCGTGGTTCATTTAGAGTTCCAAATACATGTATCCCTATAGGAGAAAACAGAGTGAAACCTAAAAATGAAAACGGTTACTGCAAACGAACGGTTTAACCTAGAAGAACGAAATTTGGTGAGCCAAGTGGTTTTGGTGTACTGATCATTACCTGAAAGAATCATCAAGATTGGGTGAAAAAATGTTTGCTGAGATTTATGCAACTCGTAGTTTTTTGGAAGATTGGCAACCCCTTTCCATCAAAGTGATTTTCGCCAGTCTCTGCTTAGGGTTACATCAACAGCAAACAATCCATAGAGATAGTACTTGAAACTGCTTTATTGTGTCAAGTTTCAAAGAGGTAGCAAAAACCGTCTTTCATTTAGAGTTCCAAATACATGTATCCCTATAGGAGAAAACAGAGTGAAACCTAAAAATGAAAACGCTTACTGCGAACGAACGGTTTAACCTAGAAGAACGATATTTGGTGAGCCAAGTGGTTTTGGTGGACTGATCATTACCTGAAAGGATCATCAAGATTGGGTGAAAAAATGTTTGCTGAGATTTCAGGCAACTCGTAGTTTTTTGGAAGCTTGGCAACCCTGTTCCATCAAAGTGATTTTCGCCAGTCTCTGCTTAGGGCTACATCAACAGCAAACAAACCATAGAGATAGAACTTGAAACTGCTTTATTGTGTCAAGTTTCAAATAGCTAGCACAAACCGTGTTTGATTTAGAGTTCCAAATACATGTATCCCTTTAGGAGAAAACAGAGTGAAACCTAAAAATGAAAACGGTTACTGCAAAGGAACGGTTTAACCTAGAAGAACGAAATTTGGAGAGCCAAGTGGTTTTGGTGTACTGATCATTACCTGAAAGAATCATCAAGATTGGGTGAAAAAATGTTTGCTGAGACTTCAGGCAACTCGTAGAGTTTTGGAAGCTTGGCAACCCCTTTCCATCAAAGTGATTTTCGCCAGTCTCTGCTTAGGGCTACATCAACAGCAAACAAACCGTAGAGATAGAACTTGAAACTGCTTTATTGTGTCAAGTTTAAAAGAGCTAGCACAAACCGTGTTTCATTTAGAGTTCCAAATACATGTATTTCTATAGGAGAAAAAAGAGTGAAACCTAAAAATGAAAACGGTTACTGCAAACGAACGGTTTAACCTAGAAGAACGAAATTTGGTGAGCCAAGTGGTTTTGGTGTACTGATCATTACCTGAAAGAATCATCAAGATTGGGTGAAAAAATGTTTGCTGAGATTTCAGGCAACTCGTAGTTTTTTGGAAGCTTGGCAACCCCTTTCCATCAAAGTGATTTTCGCCAGTCTCTGCTTAGGGCTACATCAACAGGTAACAAATCATAGAGATAGAACTTGAAACTGCTTTATTGTATCAAGTTTCAAGGAGCTAGCACAAACCGTCTTTCATTTAGAGTTCCAAATACATGTATCCCTATAGGAGAAAACACAGTGAAACCTAAAAATGTAAACGGTTACTGCAAACGAACGGTTTAACCTAGAAAAACAAAATTTGGTGAGCCAAGTGGTTTTGGTGTACTGATCATTACCTGAAAGAATCATCAAGATTGGGTGAAAAAATGTTTGCTGAGATTTCAGGAAACTCGTAGTTTTTTGGAAACTTGGCAACCCCTTTCAATCTAAGTGATTTTCGCCAGTCTCTGCTTAGGGCTACATCAACAGCAAACAAACCATAGAGTTAGTACTTGAAACTGCTTTATTGTGTCAAGTTTCAAAGAGCTAGCACAAACCGTCTTTCATTTAGAGTTCCAAATACATGTATCCCTATAGGAGAAAACACAGTGAAACCTATAAATGAAAACGGTTACTGCAAACGAACGGTTTAACCTAGAAAAACAAAATTTGGTGAGCCAAGTGGTTTTGGTGTACTGATCATTACCTGAAAGAATCATCAAGATATGGTGAAAAAATATTTGCTGAGATTTTAGGCAATTCGTAGTTTTTTAGAAGTTTGACAACCCCTTTCCATCAAAGTGATTTTCGCCAGTCTCTGCTTAGGGCTACATCAACATCAAACAAACCGTAGAGATAGAACTTGAAACTGCTTTATTGTGTCAAGTTTCAAAGAGCTAGCACAAACCGTGTTTCATTTAGAGTTCCAAATACATGTATTCCTATAGAAGAAAACAGAGTGAAACCTAAAAATGAAAACGGTTACTGCAAACGAACGGTTTAACCTAGAAGAACGAAATTTGGTGAGCCAAGTGGTTTTGGTGTACTGATCATTACCTGAAAGAATCATCAAGATTGGGTGAAAAAATGTTTGCTGAGATTTCAGGCAACTCGTAGTGTTTTGGAAGCTTGGCAACCCCTTTCCATCAAAGTGATTTTCGCCAGTCTCTGCTTAGGGCTACATCAACAGCAAACAAATCATAGAGATAGAACTTGAAACTGCTTTATTGTGTCAAGTTTCAAGGAGCTAGCACAAACCGTGTTTCATTTAGAGTTCCAAATACATGTATCCCTATAGGAGAAAACAGAGTGAAACCTAAAAATGAAAACGGTTACTGCAAACGAACGGTTTAACCTAGAAGAACGAAATTTGGTGAGCCAAGTGGTTTTGGTGTACTGATCATTACCTGAAAGAATCATCAAGATTGGGTGAAAAAATGTTTGCTGAGATTTCAGGCAACTCGTAGTTTTTTGGAAACTTGGATACCCCTTTCAATCAAAGTGATTTTCGCCAGTCTCTGCTTAGGGCTACATCAACAGCAAACAAACCATAGAGTTAGTACTTGAAACTGCTTTATTGTGACAAGTTTCAAAGAGCTAGCACAAACCGTCTTTCATTTAGAGTTCCAAATACATGTATCCCTATAGGAGAAAACACAGTGAAACCTAAAAATGAAAACGGTTACTGCAAACGAACGGTTTAACCTAGAAAAACAAAATTTGGTGAGCCAAGTGGTTTTGGTGTACTGATCATTACCTGAAAGAATTATCAAGATATGGTGAAAAAATGTTTGCTGAGATATTAGGCAATTCGTAGTTTTTTAGAAGCTTGGCAACCCCTTTCCATCAAAGTGATTTTCGCCAGTCTCTGCTTAGGGCTACATCAACATCAAACAAACCGAAGAGATAGAACTTGAAACTGCTTTATTGTGTCAACTTTCAAAGAGCTAGCACAAACCGTGTTTCATTTAGAGTTCCAAATACATGTATTCCTATAGGAGAAAACAGAGTGAAACCTAAAAATGAAAACGGTTACTGTAAACGAACGGTTTAACCTAGAAGAACGATATTTGGTGAGCCAAGTGGTTTTGGTGTACTGATCATTACCTGAAAGAATCATCAAGATTGGGTGAAAAAATGTTTGCTGAGATTTCAGGCAACTCGTAGTGTTTTGGAAGCTTGGCAACCCCTTTCCATCAAAGTGATTTTCGCCAGTCTCTGCTTAGGGCTACATCAACAGCAAACAAATCATAGAGATAGAACTTGAAACTGCTTTATTGTGTCAAGTTTCAAGGAGCTAGCACAAACCGTGGTTCATTTAGAGTTCCAAATACATGTATCCCTATAGGAGAAAACAGAGTGAAACCTAAAAATGAAAACGGTTACTGCAAACGAACGGTTTAACCTAGAAGAACGAAATTTGGTGAGCCAAGTGGTTTTGGTGTACTGATCATTACCTGAAAGAATCATCAAGATTGGGTGAAAAAATGTTTGCTGAGATTTAAGGCAACTCGTAGTTTTTTGGAAGATTGGCAACCCCTTTCCATCAAAGTGATTTTCGCCAGTCTCTGCTTAGGGTTACATCAACAGCAAACAATCCATAGAGATAGTACTTGAAACTGCTTTATTGTGTCAAGTTTCAAAGAGGTAGCAAAAACCGTCTTTCATTTAGAGTTCCAAATACATGTATCCCTATAG
Organism: Ictidomys tridecemlineatus; assembly: GCF_052094955.1. NCBI lineage: Eukaryota > Metazoa > Chordata > Mammalia > Rodentia > Sciuridae > Ictidomys > Ictidomys tridecemlineatus. Next base: position 43,374 of record NW_027522695.1, read on the forward strand.
GAGAAAACAGAGTGAAACCTAAAAATGAAAACGCTTACTGCGAACGAACGGTTTAACCTAGAAGAACGATATTTGGTGAGCCAAGTGGTTTTGGTGTACTGATCATTACCTGAAAGGATCATCAAGATTGGGTGAAAAAATGTTTGCTGAGATTTCAGGCAACTCGTAGTTTTTTGGAAGCTTGGCAACCCTGTTCCATCAAAGTGATTTTCGCCAGTCTCTGCTTAGGGCTACATCAACAGCAAACAAACCATAGAGATAGAACTTGAAACTGCTTTATTGTGTCAAGTTTCAAATAGCTAGCACAAACCGTGTTTGATTTAGAGTTCCAAATACATGTATCCCTTTAGGAGAAAACAGAGTGAAACCTAAAAATGAAAACGGTTACTGCAAAGGAACGGTTTAACCTAGAAGAACGAAATTTGGAGAGCCAAGTGGTTTTGGTGTACTGATCATTACCTGAAAGAATCATCAAGATTGGGTGAAAAAATGTTTGCTGAGACTTCAGGCAACTCGTAGAGTTTTGGAAGCTTGGCAACCCCTTTCCATCAAAGTGATTTTCGCCAGTCTCTGCTTAGGGCTACATCAACAGCAAACAAACCGTAGAGATAGAACTTGAAACTGCTTTATTGTGTCAAGTTTAAAAGAGCTAGCACAAACCGTGTTTCATTTAGAGTTCCAAATACATGTATTTCTATAGGAGAAAAAAGAGTGAAACCTAAAAATGAAAACGGTTACTGCAAACGAACGGTTTAACCTAGAAGAACGAAATTTGGTGAGCCAAGTGGTTTTGGTGTACTGATCATTACCTGAAAGAATCATCAAGATTGGGTGAAAAAATGTTTGCTGAGATTTCAGGCAACTCGTAGTTTTTTGGAAGCTTGGCAACCCCTTTCCATCAAAGTGATTTTCGCCAGTCTCTGCTTAGGGCTACATCAACAGGTAACAAATCATAGAGATAGAACTTGAAACTGCTTTATTGTATCAAGTTTCAAGGAGCTAGCACAAACCGTCTTTCATTTAGAGTTCCAAATACATGTATCCCTATAAGAGAAAACACAGTGAAACCTAAAAATGTAAACGGTTACTGCAAACGAACGGTTCAACCTAGAAAAACAAAATTTGGTGAGCCAAGTGGTTTTGGTGTACTGATCATTACCTGAAAGAATCATCAAGATTGGGTGAAAAAATGTTTGCTGAGATTTCAGGAAACTCGTAGTTTTTTGGAAACTTGGCAACCCTTTCAATCTAAGTGATTTTCGCCAGTCTCTGCTTAGGGCTACATCAACAGCAAACAAACCATAGAGTTAGTACTTGAAACTGCTTTGTTGTGTCAAGTTTCAAAGAGCTAGCACAAACCGTCTTTCATTTAGAGTTCCAAATACATGTATCCCTATAGGAGAAAACACAGTGAAACCTATAAATGAAAACGGTTACTGCAAACGAACGGTTTAACCTAGAAAAACAAAATTTGGTGAGCCAAGTGGTTTTGGTGTACTGATCATTACCTGAAAGAATCATCAAGATATGGTGAAAAAATATTTGCTGAGATTTTAGGCAATTCGTAGTTTTTTAGAAGTTTGACAACCCCTTTCCATCAAAGTGATTTTTGCCAGTCTCTGCTTAGGGCTACATCAACATCAAACAAACCGTAGAGATAGAACTTGAAACTGCTTTATTGTGTCAAGTTTCAAAGAGCTAGCACAAACCGTGTTTCATTTAGAGTTCCAAATACATGTATTCCTATAGGAGAAAACAGAGTGAAACCTAAAAATGAAAACGGTTACTGCAAACGAACGGTTTAACCTAGAAGAACGAAATTTGGTGAGCCAAGTGGTTTTGGTGTACTGATCATTACCTGAAAGAATCATCAAGATTGGGTGAAAAATGTTTGCTGAGATTTCAGGCAACTCGTAGTGTTTTGGAAGCTTGGCAAACCCCTTTCCATCAAAGTGATTTTCGCCAGTCTCTGCTTAGGGCTACATCAACAGCAAACAAATCATAGAGATAGAACTTGAAACTGCTTTATTGTGTCAAGTTTCAAGGAGCTAGCACAAACCGTGTTTCATTTAGAGTTCCAAATACATGTATCCCTATAGGAGAAAACAGAGTGAAACCTAAAAATGAAAACGGTTACTGCAAACGAACGGTTTAACCTAGAAGAACGAAATTTGGTGAGCCAAGTGGTTTTGGTGTACTGATCATTACCTGAAAGAATCATCAAGATTGGGTGAAAAAATGTTTGCTGAGATTTAAGGCAACTCGTAGTTTTTTGGAAGCTTGGCAACCCCTTTCCATCAAAGTGATTTTCGCCAGTCTCTGCTGAGTGCTACATCAACAGCAAACAATCCATAGAGATAGTACTTGAAACTCCTTTATTGTGTCAAGTTTCAAAGAGGTAGCAAAAACCGTCTTTCATTTAGAGTTCCAAATACATGTATCCCTATAGGAGAAAACAGAGTGAAACCTAAAAATGAAAACGCTTACTGCGAACGAACGGTTTAACCTAGAAGAACGATATTTGGTGAGCCAAGTGGTTTTGGTGGACTGATCATTACCTGAAAGGATCATCAAGATTGGGTGAAAAAATGTTTGCTGAGATTTCAGGCAACTCGTAGTTTTTTGGAAGCTTGGCAACCCTGTTCCATCAAAGTGATTTTCGCCAGTCTCTGCTTAGGGCTACATCAACAGCAAACAAACCATAGAGATAGAACTTGAAACTGCTTTATTGTGTCAAGTTTCAAATAGCTAGCACAAACCGTGTTTCATTTAGAGTTCCAAATACATGTATCCCTTTAGGAGAAAACAGAGTGAAACCTAAAAATGAAAACGGTTACTGCAAAGGAACGGTTTAACCTAGAAGAACGAAATTTGGTGAGCTAAGTGGTTTTGGTGTACTGATCATTACCTGAAAGAATCATCAAGATTGGGTGAAAAAATGTTTGCTGAGATTTCAGGCAACTCGTAGTTTTTTCGAAGCTTGCCAACCCCTTTCCATCAAAGTGATTTTCGCCTGTCTCTGCTTAGGGCTACATCAACAGCAAACAAACCATAGAGATAGAACTTGAAACTGCTTTATTGTGTCAAGTTTCAAACAGCTAGCACAAACCGTGTTTGATTGAGCGTTCCAAATACATGTATCCCTATAGGAGAAAACAGAGTGAAACCGATAAATGAAAACGTTTTCTGCAAACGAACGGTTTAACCTAGAAGAACTAAATTTGGTGAGCCAAGTGTTTTTGGTGTACTGATCATTACCTGAAAGAATCATCAAGATTGGGTGAAAAAATGTTTGCTGAGATTTCAGGCAACTCGTGGTTTCTTGGAAGCTTGGAAACCCCTTTCCATCAAAGTGATTTTCACCAGTCTCTGCTTAGGGCTACATCAACAGCAAACAAACCATAGAGATAGAACTGGAAACTGCTTTATTGTGTCAAGTTTCAAAGAGCTAGCACAAACCGTGTTTGATTTAGAGTTCCAAATACATGTATCCCTATAGGAGAAAACAGAGTGAAACCAAAAAATGAAAACGGTTACTGCAAACGAACGGTTTAACCTAGAAGAACGAAATTTGGTGAGCCAAGTGGTTTTGGTGTACTGATCATTACCTGAAAGAATCATCAAGATTGGGTGAAAAAATGTTTGCTGAGATTTCAGGCAACTCGTAGTTTTTTGCAAGCTTGGAAACCCCTTTCCATAAAAGTGATTTTCGCCAGTCTCTGCTTAGGGCTACATCAACAGCAAACAAACCATAGAGTTAGTACTTGAAACTTCTTTATTTTGTTAAGTTTCAAAGAGCTAGCGCAAACCGTCTTTCATTTAGAGTTCCAAATACATGAATCCCTATAGGAGAAAACACAGTGAAACCTATAAATGAAAACGGTTACTGCAAACGAACGGTTTAACCTAGAAAAACAAAATTTGGTGAGCCAAGTGGTTTTGGTGTACTGATCATTACCTGAAAGAATCATCAAGATTGGGTGAAAAAATGTTTGCTGAGATTTTAGGCAATTCGTAGTTTTTTAGAAACTTGGCAACCCCTTTCCATCAAAGTGATTTTCGCCAGTCTCTGCTTAGGGCTACATCAACATCAAACAAACCGTAGAGATAGAACTTGAATCTGCTTTATTGTGTCAAGTTTCAAAGAGCTAGCACAAACCGTGTTTCATTTAGAGTTCCAAATACATGTATTCCTATAGGAGAAAACAGAGTGAAACCTAAAAATGAAAACGGTTACTGCAAACGAACGGTTTAACCTAGAAGAACGAAATTTGGTGAGCCAAGTGGTTTTGGTGTACTTATCATTACCTGAAAGAATCATCAAGTTTGGGTGAAAAAATGTTTGCTGAGATTTCAGGCAACTCGTAGTGTTTTGGAAGCTTGGCAACCACTTTCCATCAAAGTGATTTTCGCCAGTCTCTGCTTAGGGCTACATCAACAGCAAACAAATCAGAGAAATAGGACATGAAACTGCTCTATTGTGTCAAGTTTCAAGGAACTAGCACAAACCGTGTTTGATTTAGAGTTCCAAATACATGTATCCCTATAGGAGAAAACAGAGTGAAAACTAAAAATGAAAACGGTTACTGCAAACTAACGGTTTAACCTAGAAGAACGAAATTTGGTGAGCCAAGTGGTGTTGGTGTACTGATCATTACCTGAAAGAATCATCAAGATATGGTGAAAAAATGTTTGCTGAGATTTCAGGCAACTCGTAGTTTTTTGGAAGCTTGGCAACCTCTTTCCATCAAAATGATTTTCGCCAGTCTCTGCTTAGGGCTACATCAACAGCAAACAAATCATAGAGATAGAACTTGAAACTGCTTTATTGTGTCAAGTTTCAAGGAGCTAGCACAAACCGTGTTTGATTTAGAGTTCCAAATATATGTATCCCTATAGGAGAAAACAGAGTGAAACCTAAAGATGAAAACGGTTACTGCAAACGAAAGGTTTAACCTAGAAGAAGGAAATTTGGTGAGCCATGTGGTTTTGGTGTACTGATCATTACCTGAAAGAATCATCAAGATTGGGTGAAAAAATGTTTGCTGAGATTTCAGGCAACTCGTAGTTTTTTAAAAGCTTGGCAACCCCTTTCCATCAAAGTGATTTTCGCCAGTCTCTGCTTAGGGCTACATCAACAGCAAACAAACCATATAGATATAACTTGAAACTGCTTTATTGTGTCAAGTTTCAAAGAGCTAGCACAAACCGTGTTTGATTTAGAGTTCCAAATACATGTATCTCTATAGGAGAATACAGAGTGAAACCTAAAAATGTAAACGGTTACTGCAAACGAACGGTTTAACCTAGGAGAACGAAATTTGGTGAGCCAAGTGGTTTTGGTGTACTGATCATTACCTGAGAGAATCATCAGGATTGGGTGAAAAAATGTTTGCTGAGATTTCAGGCAACTCGTAGTTTTTTGGAAGCTTGGCAACCCCTTTCCATCAAAGTGATTTTCGCCTGTCTCTGCTTAGGGCTACATCAACAGCAAACAAACCATAGAGATAGAACTTGAAACTGCTTTATTGTGTCAAGTTTCAAAGAGCTAGCAGAAACCGTCTTTCATTTAGAGTTCCAAATACATGTATCCATATAGGAGAAAACAGAGTGAAACCTAAAAGTGAAAACGGTTACTGCAAACGAACGGTTTAACCTAGAAGAACGAAATTTGGTGAGCCAAGTGGTTTTGGTGTACTGATCATTACCTGAAAGAATCATCAAGATTGGGTGAAAAAATGTTTACTGAGATTTCAGGCAACTCGTAGTTTTTTGGATGCTTGGCAACCCCTTTCCATCAAAGTGATTTTCGCCAGTCTTTGCTTAGGGCTACATCAACAGCAAACAAACCATAGAGATAGAACTTGAAACTGCTTTATTGCGTCAAGTTTCAAGGAGCTAGCACAAACCGTGTTTGATTTAGAGTTCCAAATAAATGTATCCCTATAGGAGAAAACAGAGTGAAACCGAAAAATGAAAACGGTTACTGCAATCGAACGGTTTAACCTAGAAGAACGAAATTGGTGAGCCAAGTGGTTTTGGTATACTGATCATTTCCTGAAAGAATCATCAAGATTGGGTGAAAAAAATGTTTGCTGAGATTTCAGGCAACTTGTAGTTTTTTGGAAGCTTGGCAACCCCTTTCAATCAAAGTGATTTTCGCCAGTCTCTGCTTAGGGTTACATCAACAGCAAACAAACAATAGAGTTAGTACTTGAAACTGCTTTATTGTGTCAAGTTTCAAAGAGCTAGCACAAACCGTCGTTCATTTAGAGTTCCAAATACATGTATCCCTATAGGAGAAAACAGAGTGAAACCAAAAAATGAAAACGGTTACTGCAAACGAAGGGTTTAACCTAGAAGAACGAAATTTGGTGAGCCAAGTGGTTTTGGTGTACTGATCATTACCTGAAAGAATCATCAAGATTGGGTGAAAAAATGTTTGCTGAGATTTCAGGCAACTCGTAGTTTTTTGGAAGCTTGGCAACCCCTTTCAATCAAAGTGATTTTCGCCAGTCTCTGCTAGGGCTACATCAACAGCAAACAAACCATAGAGTTAGTACTTGAAACTGCTTTATTGTGTCAAGTTTCAAAGAGCTACCACAAACCGTCTTTCATTTAGAGTTCCAAATACATGTATCCCTATAGGAGAAAACACAGTAAAACCTAAAAATGAAAACGGTTACTGCAAACGAACGGTTTAACCTAGAAGAACGAAATTTGGTGAGCCAAGTTGTTTTGGTGTACTGATAATTACCTGAACAAATCATCAAGATTGGGTGAAAAAATGTTTGCTGAGATTTCAGGCAACTCGTAGTTTTTTGGAATCTTGGCAACCCCTTTCCATCAAAGTGATTTTTGCCAGTCTCTGCTTAGGGCTACATCAACAGCAAACAAACCATAGAGATAGAACTTGAAACTGCTTTATTGTGTCAAGTTTCAAAGAGCTAGCAAAAACCGTCTTTCATTTAGAGTTCCAAATACATGTATCCCTTTAGGAGAAAACAGAGTGAAACCTAAAAATGAAAACGGTTACTGCAAATGAACGGTTTAACCTAGAAGAATGAAATTTGGTGAGCCAAGTGGTTTTGGTGAACTGATCATTACCTGAAAGAATCATCAAGATTGGGTGAAAAAATGTTTGCTGAGATTTCAGGCAACTCGTAGTTTTTTGGAAGCTTGGCAACCCCTTTCCATCAAAGTGATTTTCGCCAGTCTCTGCTTAGGGCTACATCAACAGCAAACAAACCATAGAGATAGAACTTGAAACTGCTTTATTGTGTCAAGTTTGAAAGATCTAGCACAAACCGTCTTTCATTTAGAGTTCCAAATACATGTATCCCTATAGAAGAAAACAGAGTGAAACCTAAAAATGAAAACGGTTACTGCAAACGAACGGTTTAACCTAGAAGAACGAAATTTGGTGAGCCAAGTGGTTTTGGTGTACTGATCATTACCTGAAAGAATCATCAAGATTGGGTGAAAAAATGTTTGCTGAGATTTCAGGCAACTCGTAGTTTTTTGGAAGCTTGGCAACCCCTTTCCATCAAAATGATTTTCGCCAGTTTCTGCTTAGGACTACATCAACAGCAATCAAATCATAGAGATAGAACTTGAAACTGCTTTATTGTGTCAAGTTTCAAGGAGCTAGCACAAACCGTGTTTGATTTAGAGTTCCAAATACATGTATCCCTATAGGAGAAAACAGAGTGAAACCTAAAAATGAAAACGGTTACTGCAAACGAACGGTTTAACCTAGAAGATCGAAATTTGGTGAGCCAAGTGGTTTTGGTGTACTGATCATTACCTGAAAGAATCATCAAGATTGGGTGAAAAAATGTTTGCTGAGATTTAAGGGCAACTCGTAGTTTTTTGCAAGCTTGGAAACCCCTTTCCATAAAAGTGATTTTCGCCAGTCTCCGCTTAGGGCTACATCAACAGCAAACAAACCATAGAGATAGAACTTGAAACTGCTTTATTGTGTCAAGTTTCAAAGAGCTAGCACAAACCGTGTTTCATTTAGAGTTCCAAATACATGTATTCCTATAGGAGAAAACTGAGTGAAACCTAAAAATGAAAACGGTTACTGCAAACGAACGGTTTAACCTAGGAGAACGAAATTTGGTGAGCCAAGTGGTTTTGGTGTACTGATCATTACCTGAAAGAATCATCAAGATTGGGTGAAAAAATGTTTGCTGAGATTTCAGGCAACTCGTAGTTTTTTGGAAGCTTGGCAACCCCTTTCCATCAAAGTGATTTTCGCCTGTCTCTGCTTAGGGCTACATCAACAGCAAACAAACCATAGAGACAGAACTTGAAACTGCTTTATTGTGTCAAGTTTCAAAGAGCTAGCAGAAACCGTCTTTCATTTAGAGTTCCAAATACATGTATCCCTATAGGAGAAAACAGAGTGAAACCTAAAAGTGAAAACGGTTACTGCAAACGAAGGGTTTAACCTAGAAGAACGAAATTTGGTGAGCCAAGTGGTTTTGGTGTACTGATCATTACCTGAGAGAATCATCAAGATTGGGTGAAAAAATGTTTGCTGAGATTTCAGGCAACTCGTAGTTTTTTTGAAGCTTGGCAACCCCTTTCAATCAAAGTGATTTTCGCCAGTCTCTGCTTAGGGCTACATCAACAGCAAACAAACCATAGAGATAGAACTTGAAACTGCTTTATTGTGTCAAGTTTCAAAGAGCTAGCACAAACCGTGTTTGATTTAGAGTTCCAAATACATGTATCCCTATAGGAGAAAACAGAGTGAAACCAAAAAATGAAAACGATTACTGCAAACGAACGGTTTAACCTAGAAGAACGAAATTTGGTGAGCCAAGTGGTTTTGGTGTACTGATCATTACCTGAAAGAATCATCAAGATTGATTGAAAAAATGTTTGCTGAGATTTCAGGCAACTCGTAGTTTTTTGCAAGCTTGGAAACCCCTTTCCATAAAAGTGATTTTCGCCAGTCTCCGCTTAGGGCTACATCAACAGCAAACAAACCATAGAGATAGAACTTGAAACTGCTTTATTGTGTCAAGTTTCAAACAGCTAGCACAAACCGTGTTTGATTTAGCGTTCCAAATACATGTATCCCTGTAGGAGAAAACAGAGTGAATCTGAAAAATGGAAACGGTTTCTGCAAACGAACGGTTTAACCTAGAAGAACGAAATTTGGTGAGCCAAGTGGTTTTGGTGTACTGATCATTACCTGAAATAATCATGAAGATTGGGTGAAAAAATGTTTGCTGAGATTTCAGGCAACTCGTAGTTTTTTGGAAGCTTGGCAACCCCTTTCCATCAAAGTGATTTTCGCCAGTCTCTGCAGAGGGCTACATCAACAGCAAACAAACCATAGAGATAGAACTTGAAACTGCTTTATTTTGTCAAGTTTCAAGGAGCTAGCACAAACCGTGTTTGATTTAGAGTTCCAAATACATGTATCCGTATAGGAGAAAACAGAGTGAAACCTAAAAATGAAAACGGTTACTGCAAACGAACGGTTTAACCTAGAAGAACGAAATTTGGTGAGCCAAGTGGTTTTGGTGTACTGATCATTACCTGAAAGAATCATCAAGATTGGGTGAAAAAATGTTTGCTGAGATTTCAGGCAACTCGTAGTTTTTTGGAAGCTTGGCAACCCCTTTCCATCAGAGTGATTTTTGCCAGTCTCTGCTTAGGGCTACATAAACAGCAAACAAACCATAGAGATAGAACTTGAAACTGCTTTATTGTGTCAAGTTTGAAAGATCTAGCACAAACCGTCTTTCATTTAGAGTTCCAAATACATGTATCCCTATAGAAGAAAACAGAGTGAAACCTAAAAATGAAAACGGTTACTGCAAACGAACGGTTTAACCTAGAAGAACGAAATTTGGTGAGCCAAGTGGTTTTGGTGTACTGATCATTACCTGAAAGAATCATCAAGATTGGGTGAAAAATGTTTGCTCAGATTTCAGGCAACTCGTAGTTTTTTGGAAACTTGGCTACCCCTTTCAATCAAAGTGATTTTCGCCAGTCTCTGCTTAGGGCTACATCAACAGCAAACAAACCATAGAGTTAGTACTTGAAACTGCTTTATTGTGACAAGTTTCAAAGAGCTAGCACAAACCGTCTTTCATTTAGAGTTCCAAATACATGTATACCTATAGGAGAAAACACAGTGAAACCTAAAAATGAAAACGGTTACTGCAAACGAACGGTTTAACCTAGAAAAACAAAATTTGGTGAGCCAAGTGGTTTTGGTGTACTGATCTTTACCTGAAAGAATCATCAAGATTGGGTGAAAAAATGTTTGCTGAGATTTCAGGCAACTCGTAGTTTTTTGGAAACTTGGCAACCCCTTTCAATCAAAGTGATTTTCGCCAGTCTCTGCTTAGGGCTACATCAACAGCAAATAAACCATAGAGTTAGTACTTGAAACTGCTTTATTGTGTCAAGTTTCAAAGAGCTAGCACAAACCGTCTTTCATTTAGAGTTCCAAATACATGTATCCCTATAGGAGAAAACACAGTGAAACCTATAAATGAAAACGGTTACTGCAAACGAACGGTTTAACCTAGAAAAACAAAATTTGGTGAGCCAAGTGGTTTTGGTGTACTGATCATTACCTGAAAGAATCATCAAGATATGTTGAAAAAATGTTTGCTGAGATTTTAGGCAATTCGTAGTTTTTTAGAAGCTTGGCAAAACCTTTCCATCAAAGTGATTTTCGCCAGTCTCTGCTTAGGGCTACATCAACATCAAACAAACCGTAGAGATAGAACTTGAAACTGCTTTATTGTGTCAAGTTTCAAAGAGCTAGCACAAACCGTGTTTCATTTAGAGTTCCAAATACATGTATTCCTATAGGAGAAAACAGAGTGAAACCTAAAAATGAAAACGGTTACTGCAAACGAACGGTTTAACCTAGAAGAACGAAATTTGGTGAGCCAAGTGGTTTTGGTGTACTGATCATTACCTGAAAAAATTATCAAGATTGGGTGAAAAAATGTTTGCTGAGATTTCAGGCAACTCGTAGTGTTTTGGAAGCTTGGCAACCCCTTTCCATCAAATTGATTTTCGCCAGTCTCTGCTTAGGGCTACATCAACAGCAAACAAATCATAGAGATAGAACTTGAAACTGCTTTATTGTGTCAAGTTTCAAGGAGCTAGCACAAACCGTGTTTCATTTAGAGTTCCAAATACATGTATCCCTATAAGAGAAAACAGAGTGAAACCTAAAAATGAAAACGGTTACTGCAAACGAACGGTTTAACCTAGAAGAACGAAATTTGGTGAGCCAAGTGGTTTTGGTGTACTGATCATTACCTGAAAGAATCATCACGATTGGGTGAAATAATGTTTGCTGAGATTTCAGGCAACTCGTAGTTTTTTGGAAGCTTGGCAACCCCTTTCTATCAAAGTGATTTTCGCCAGTCTCTGCTTAGGGCTACATCAACAGCAAAAAAACCATAGAGATAGAACTTGAAACTGCTTTATTGTGTCAAGTTTCAAAGAGCTAGCACAAACCGTTTTTGATTTAGAGGTCCAAATACATATATCCCTATAGGAGAAAACAAAGTGAAACCTAAAAATGAAAACGTTTACTGCAAACGAACGGTTTAACCTAGAAGAACGAAATTTGGTGAGCCAAGTGGTTTTGGTGTACTAATCATTACCTGAAACAATCATAAAGATATGGTGAAAAAATGTTTGCTGCGATTGCAGGCAACTCGTAGTTTTTTGGAAGCTTGGCAACCCCTTTCCATCAAAGTGATTTTCGCCAGTCTCTGCTTAGGGCTACATCAACAGCAAACAAACCATAGAGATACAACTTAAAACTGCTTTATTGTGTCAAGTTTCAAAGAGCTAGCACAAACCGTGTTTGATTTAGAGGTCCAAATACATGTATCCCTATAGGAGAAAACAGAGTGAAACCTAAAAATGAAAACGGTTACTGCAAATGAACGGTTTAACCTAGAAGAACGAAATTTGGTGAGCCAAGTGGTTTTGGTGTACTGATCATTACCTGAAAGAATCATCAAGATATGGTGAAAAAATGTTTGCTGAGATTTCAGGCAACTCGTAGTTTTTTGGAAGCTTGGCAACCCCTTTCCATCAAAGTGATTTTCGCCAGTCTCTGCTTAGGGCTACATCAACAGCAAACAAACCATAGAGATAGAACTTGAAACTGCTTTATTGTGTCAAGTTTCAAAGAGCTAGCACAAACCTTGTTTGATTTAGAGTTCTAAATACATGTATCCCTATAGGAGAAAACAGAGTGAAACCTAAAAATGAAAAATGGTTACTGCAAACGAACGGTTTAACCTTGAAGAACGAAATTTGGTGAGCCAAGTGGTTTTGGTGTACTGATCATTACCTGAAAGAATCATCAAGATTGGGTGAAAAAATGTTTGCTGAGATTTCAGGCAACTCGTAGTTTTTTGGAAGCTTGGCAACCCTGTTCCATCAATGTGATTTTCGCCAGTCTCTGCTTTGGGCTACATCAACAGCAAACAAACCATAGAGATAGAACTTGAAACTGCTTCATTGTGTCAAGTTTCAAAGAGCTAGCACAAACCGTGTTTCATTTAGAGTTTCAAATACATGTATCCCTATAGGAGAAAACAGAGTGAAACCTAAAAATGAAAACGGTTACTGCAAACGAACGGTTTAACCTAGAAGAACGTAATTTGGTTAGCCAAGTGGTTTTGTTGTACTGATCATTACCTGAAAAAATCATCAAGATTGGGTGAAAAAATGTTTGCTGAGATTTCAGGCAACTCATAGTTTTTTGGAAGCTTGGCAACCCCTTTCCATCAAAGTGATTTTCGCCAGTCTCTGCTTAGGGCTACATCAACAGCAAACAAATCATAGAGATAGAACTTGAAACTGCTTTATTGTGTCAAGTTTCAAGGAGCTAGCACAAACCGTGTTTGATTTAGAGTTCCAAATACATGTATCCCTATAGGAGAAAACAGAGTGAAACCTAAAAATGAAAACGGTTACTGCAAACGAACGGTTTAACCTAGAAGAACGAAATTTGGTGAGCCAAGTGGTTTTGGTGTACTGATCATTACCTGAAAGAATCATCAAGATATGGTGAAAAAATGTTTGCTGAGATTTCAGGCAACTCGTAGTTTTTTGGAAGCTTGGCAACCCCTTTTCATCAAAATGATTTTCGCCAGTCTCTACTTAGGGCTACATCAACAGAAAACAAATCAGAGAGATAGAAGTTGAAACTGCTTTATTGTGTCAAGTTTAAAAGAGCTAGCACAAACTGTGTTTCATTTAGAGTACCAAATACATGTATCCCTATAGGAGAAAACAGAGTGAAACCTAAAAATGAAAACGGTTACTGGAAACGAACGGTTTAACCTAGAAGAACGATATTTGGTGAACCAAGTGGTTTTGGTGTACTGATCATTACCTGAAAGAATCATCAAGATATGGTGAAAAAATGTTTGCTGAGATTTCATGCAACTCGTAGTTTTTTGGAAGCTTGGCAACCCCTTTCCATCAAAGTGATTTTCGCCAGTCTCTCCTGAGGGCTACATCAACAGCAAACATACCATAGAGATAGAACTTGAAACTGCTTTATTGTGTCAAGTTTCAAAGAGCTAGCACAAACCGTGTTTGATTTAGAGTTCCAAATACATGTATCCCTATAGGAGAAAACAGAGTGAAACCTAAAAATGGAAACGGTTACTGCAAACGAAGGGTTTAAACTAGAAGAACGAAATTTGGTGAGCCAAGTGGTTTTGGTGTACTGACACTTACCTGAAAGAATCATCATGATTGGGTGAAAAAATGTTTCCTGAGATTTCAGGCAACTCGTAGTTTTTAGGAAGCTTGGCAACCCGTTTTTATCAAAGTGATTTTTGCCAGTCTCTGCTTAGGGTTACATCAACAACAAATATACCATAAAGATAGTACTTGAAACTTCTTTATTGTGTCAAGTTTCAAAGAACTAGCACAAACCGTCTTTCATTTAGAGTTCCAAATACATGTATCCCTATAGGAGAAAACAGAGTGAAACCTAAAATTTAAAAACGGTTACTGCAAACGAACGGTTTAACCTAGAAGAACGAAATTTGGTGAGCCAAGTGGTTTTGGTGTACTGATCATTACCTGAAAGAATCATCAAGATATGGTGAAAAAATGTTTGCTGAGATTTCAGGCAACTGGTAGTTTTTTGGAAGCTTGGCAACCCCTTTCCATCAAAGTGATTTTCGCCAGTCTCTGCAGAGGGCTACATCAACAGCAAACAAACCATAGAGATAGAACTTGAAACTGCTTTATTTTGTCAAGTTTCAAGGAGCTAGCACAAACCGTGTTTGATTTAGAGTTCCAAATACATGTATCCGTATAGGAGAAAACAGAGTGAAACCTAAAAATGAAAACGGTTACTGCAAACGAACGGTTTAACCTAGAAGAACGAAATTTGGTGAGCCAAGTGGTTTTGGTGTACTGATCATTACCTGAAAGAATTATCAAGATTGGGTGAACAAATGTTTGCTGAGATTTCAGGAAATTCGTAGTTTTTTGGAAGCTTGGCAACCCCTTTCCATCAAAGTGATTTTCGCCAGTCTCTGCTTAGGGCTACATCAACAGCAAACAAACGATAGAGATAGAACTTGAAACTGCTTTATTGTGTCAAGTTTCAAAGAGCTAGCACAAACCGTGTTTGATTTAGAGTTCCAAATACATGTATCCCTATAGGAGAAAACAGAGTGAAACCTAAAAATGAAAACGGTTACTGCAAACGAACGGTTTAACCTAGAAGAACGAAATTTGGTAAACCAAGTGGTTTTGGTGTACTGATCATTACCTGAAAGAATCATTAAGATTGGGTGAAAAAATGTTTACTGAGATTTCATGCAACTTTAGTTTTTTGGAAGCTTGGCAACCCCTTTCCATCAAAGAGATTTTCGCCAGTCTCTGCTTAGGGCTACATCAACAGCAAACAAACCATAGAGATAGTACTTGAAACTGCTTTATTGTGTCAAGTTTCAAAGAGCTAGCACAAACCGTGTTTGATTTAGAGGTCCAAATACATGTATCCCTATAGGAGAAAACAGAGTGAAATCTAAAAATGAAAACGGTTACTGCAAACGAACGGTTTAACCTAGAAGAACGAAATTTGGTGAGCCAAGTGGTTTTGGTGTACTGATCATTACCTGAAAGAATCATCAAGATATGGTGAAAAAATATTTGCTGAGATTTCAGGCAACTCGTAGTTTTTTGGAAGCTTGGCAACCCCTTTCCATCAAAATGATTTTCGCCAGTCTCTACTTAGGGCTACATCAACAGCAAACAAATCATAGAGATAGAACTTGAAACTGCTTTATTGTGTCAAGTTTCAAGGAGCTAGCACAAACTGTGTTTGATTTAGAGTTCCAAATACATGTATCCCTATAGGAGAAAACAGAGTGAAACCTAAAAATGAAAACGGTTACTGCAAACGAACGGTTCAACCTAGAAGAACGAAATTTGGTGAGCCAAGTGGTTTTGGTGTACTGATCATTACCTGAAAGAATCATCAAGATTGGGTGAAAAAATGGTTGCTGAGATTTCAGGCAACTCGTAGTTTTTTGGTAGCTTGGCAACCCCTTTCCATCAAAGTGATTTTCGCCAATCTCTGCTTAGGGCTACATCAACAGCAAACAAACCATAGAGATCGAACTTGAAACTGCTTTATTTTGTCAAGTGTCAAAGAGCTAGCACAAACCGTGTTTGATTTAGAGTTCCAAATACATGTATCCCTATAGGAGAAAACAGAGTGAAACCTAAAAATGAAAACAGTTACTGCAAACGAACGGTTTAACCTAGAAGAACGAAATTTGGTGAGCCAAGTGGTTTTGGTGTACTGATCATTACCTGAAAGAATCATCAAGATTGGGTGAAAAAATGTTTGCTGAGATTTCAGGCAACTCGTAGTTTTTGGAAGCTTGGCAACCCCTTTCGATCAAAGTGATTTTCGCCAGTCTCTGCTTAGGGCTACATCAACAGCAAACAAACCATTGAGATAGTCCTTGAAACTGCTTTATTATGTCAAGTTTCAAAGAGCTAGCACAAACCGTGTTTGATTTAGAGTTCCAAATACATGTATCCCTATAGGAGAAAACAGAGTGAAACCTAAAAATGAAAACGGTTACTGCAAACGAACAGTTTAACGTAGAAGAACGAAATTTGGTGAGCCAAGTGGTTTCGGTGTACTGATCATTACCTGAAAGAATCATCAAGATTGGGTGAACAAATGTTTGCTGAGATTTCAGGCAACTCGTAGTTTTTTGGAAGCTTGGCAACCCCTTTCCATCAAAGTGATTTTCGCCAGTCTCTGCTGAGGGCTACATCAACAGCAAACAAACCATAGTGATAGAACTTGAACCTGCTTTATTGTGTCAAGTTTCAAGGAGCTAGCACAAACAGTGTTTGCTTTAGAGTTCCAAATACATGTATCCCTATAGGAGAAAACAGAGTGAAACCTAAAAATCAAAACGGTTACTGCAAACGAACTGTTTACCTAGAAGAACGAAATTTGGTGAGCCAAGTGGTTTTGGTGTACTGATCATTACCTGAAAGAATCATCAAGATTTGGTGAAAAAATGTTTGCTGAGATTTCAGGCAACTCGTAGTTTTTTGGAAGCTTGGCAACCCCTTTCCATCAAAGTGATTTTCGCCAGTCTCTGCTTAGGGCTACATCAACAGCAAACAAACCATAGAGATAGAACTTGAAACTGCTTTATTGTGTCAAGTTTCAAAGAGCTAGTACAAACCGTCTGTCATTTAGAGTTCCAAATACATGTATCCCTATAGGAGAAAACAGAGTGAAACCTAAAAATGAAAACGGTTACTGCAAACGAACGGTTTAACCTAGAAGAACGAAATTTGGTGAGCCAAGTGGTTTTGGTGTACTGACACTTACATGAAAGAATCATCAAGATTGGGTGAAAAAATGTTTGCTGAGATTTCAGGCAACTCGTAGTTTTTTGGAAGCTTGGCAACCCCTTTTTATCAAAGTGATTTTTGCCAGTCTCTGCTTAGGGTTACATCAACAGAAAACAAACCATAAAGATAGTACTTGAAACTGCTTTATTGTGTCAAGTTTCAAAGAACTAGCACAAACCGTCTTTCATTTAGAGTTCCAAATACATGTATCCCTATAGGAGAAATCAGAGTGAAACCAAAAATTAAAAACGGTAACTGAAAACGAACGGTTTAACCTAGAAGAACGAAATTTGGTGAGGCAAGTGCTTTTGGTGTACTGATCATTACCTGAAAGAATCATCAAGATATGGTGAAAAAATGTTTGCTGAGATTTCAGGCAACTAGTAGTTTTTTGGAAGCTTCGCAACCCCGTTCCATCAATGTGATTTTCGCCAGTCTCTGCTTTGGGATACATCAACAGCAAACAAACCATAGAGATAGAACTTGAAACTGCTTCATTGTGTCAAGTTTCAAAGAGCTTGTACAAACCGTCTTTCATTTAGACTTTTAAATACATGTATCCCTATAGGAGAAAACAGAGTGAAACCTAAAAATCAAAACGGTTACTGCAAACGAACGGTTTAACCTAGAAGAACGAAATTTGGTGAGCCAAGTGGTTTTGGTGTACTGATCATTACCTGAAAGAATCATCAAGATTGGGTGAAAAAATGTTTGCTGAGATTTCAGGGAACTCGTAATTTTTTGGAAGCTTGGCAACCCCTTTCCATCAAAATGATTTTCGCCAGTCTCTGCTTAGGGCTACATCAACAGCAAAAAAATCATAGAAATAGAACTTGAAACTGCTTTATTGTGTCAAGTTTCAAAGAGCTAGCACAAACCGTCTTTCATTTAGAGTTCCAAATACATGTAATCCTATAGGAGAAAACAGAGTGAAACCTAAAAATGAAAACGGTTACTGCAAACGAACGGTTTAACCTAGAAGAACGAAATTTGGTGAGCCAAGTAGTTTTGGTGTACTGATCATTACCTGAAAGAATCATCAAGATATGGTGAAAAAATGTTTGCTGAGATTTCAGGCAACTCGTAGTTTTTTGGAAGCTTGGCAACCCCTTTCCTTCAAAGTGATTTTCGCCAGTCTCTGCTTAGGGCTACATCAACAGCAAACAAATCATAGAGATAGAACTTGAAACTGCTTTATTGTGTCAAGTTTCAAGAAGCTAGCACACACCGTGTTTGATTTAGAGTTCCAAATACATGTATCCCTATAGGAGAAAACAGAGTGAAACCTAAAAATGAAAACAGTTACTGCAAACGAACGGTTTAACCTAGAAGAACGAAATTTGGTGAGCCAACTGGTTTTGGTGTACTGATCATTACCTGAAAGAATCATCAAGATTGGGTGAAAAAATGTTTGCTAAGATTTCAGGCAACTCGTAGTTTTTTGGAAGCTTGGCAACCCCTTTCGATCAAAGTGATTTTCACCAGTCTCTGCTTAGGGCTACATCAACAGCAAACAAACCATAGAGATAGTACATGAAACTGCTTTATTGTGTCATGTTTCAAAGATCTAGCACAAACCGTGTTTGATTTAGAGTTCCAAATACATATATCCCTATATGAGAAAACAGAGTGAAACCTAAAAATGAAAACGGTTACTGCAAACGAACGGTTTAACCTAGAAGAACGAAATTTGGTGAGCCAAGTGGTGTTGGTGTACTGATCATTACCTGAAAGAATCATCAAGATATGGTGAAAACATGTTTGTTGAGATTTCAGTCAACTCGTAGTTTTTTGGAAGCTTGGCAACCCCTATCCATCAAAATGATTTTCGCCAGTCTCTGCTTAGGGCTACATCAACAGCAAACAAATCATAGAGATAGAACTTGAAACTGCTTTATTTTTTCAAGTTTCAAGGAGCTAGCACAAACCGTGTTTCATTTAGAGTTCCAAATACATGTATCCCTATAGGAGAAAACAGAGTGAAACCTAAAAATGAAAACGGTTACTGCAAACGAACGGTTTAACCTAGAAGAACGAAATTTGGTGAGCCAAGTGGTTTTGGTGTACTGATCATTACCTGAAAGAATCATCAAGATTGGGTGAAAAAATGTTTGCTGAGATTTCAGGAAACTCGTAGTTTTTGGAAACTTGGCAACCCCTTTCCATCAAAAGGATTTTCGCCAGTCTCTGCTTAGGGCTACATCAACAGCAAACAAATCATAGAAATAGGACATGAAACTGCTCTATTGTGTCAAGTTTCAAGGAACTAGCACAAACCGTGTTTGATTTAGAGTTCCAAATACATGTATCCCTATAGGAGAAAACAGAGTGAAAACTAAAAATGA
Organism: Ictidomys tridecemlineatus; assembly: GCF_052094955.1. Lineage (NCBI taxonomy): Eukaryota > Metazoa > Chordata > Mammalia > Rodentia > Sciuridae > Ictidomys > Ictidomys tridecemlineatus. Next base: position 62,648 of record NW_027522695.1, read on the forward strand.
AAACGGTTACTGCAAACTAACGGTTTAACTAGAAGAACGAAATTTGGTGAGCCAAGTGGTGTTGGTGTACTGATCATTACCTGAAAGAATCATCAAGATATGGTGAAAAAATGTTTGCTGAGATTTCAGGCAACTCGTAGTTTTTTGGAAGCTTGGCAACCCCTTTCCATCAAAATGATTTTCGCCAGTCTCTGCTTAGGGCTACATCAACAGCAAACAAATCATAGAGATAGAACTTGAAACTGCTTTATTGTGTCAAGTTTCAAGGAGCTAGCACAAACCGTGTTTCATTTAGAGTTCCAAATACATGTATCCCTATAGGAGAAAACAGAGTGAAACCTAAAAATGAAAACGGTTACTGCAAACGAACGGTTTAACCTAGAAGAACGAAATTTGGTGAGCCAAGTGGTTTTTGTGTACTGATCATTACCTGAAAGAATCATCAAGATACTGTGAAAAAATGTCTGCTGAGATTTCAGGCAACTCATAGTTTTTTGGAAACTTGGCAACCCCTTTCCATCAAAATGATTTTCGCCAGTCTCTGATTAGGGCTACATCAACATCAAACAAACCATAGAGATAGTACTTGAAACTGCTTTATTATGTCAAGTTTCAAAGAGCTAGCACAAACCGTGTTTGATTTAGAGTTCCAAATACATGTATTTCTATAGGAGAAAACAGAGTGAAACCTAAAAATGAAAACGGTTACTGCAAACGAACGGTTTAACCTAGAAGGACGAAATTTGGTGAGCCAAGTGGTTTTGGTGTACTGATCATTACCTGAAAGAATCATCAAGATTGGGTGAAATAATGTTTGCTGAGATTTCAGGCAACTCGTAGTTTTTTGGAAGCTTGGCAACCCCTTTCTATCAAAGTGATTTTCTCCAGTCTCTGCTTAGGGCTACATCAACAGCAAACAAACCATAGAGATAGAACTTGAAACTGCTTTATTGTGTCAAGTTTCAAAGAGCTAGCACAAACCGTGTTTGATTTAGAGGTCCAAATACATGTATCCCTATAGGAGAAAACAGAGTGAAACCTAAAAATGAAAACGGTTACTGCAAATGAACGGTTTAACCTAGAAGAACGAAATTTGGTGAGTCAAGTGGTTTTGGTGTACTGATCATTACCTGAAAGAATCATCAAGATATGGTGAAAAAATGTTTGCTGAGATTTCAGGCAACTCGTAGTTTTTGGAAGCTTGGCTACCCCTTTCCATCAAAATGATTTTCGCCAGTCTCTACTTAGGGCTACATCAACAGCAAACAAACCATAGAGATAGAACTTGAAACTGCTTTATTGTGTCAAGTGTCAAAGAGCTAGCACTAACCGTGTTTGATTTAGAGTTCCAAATACATGTATCCCTATAGGAGAAAACAGAGTGAAACCTAAAAATGAAAACAGTTACTGCAAACGAACGGTTTAACCTAGAAGAACGAAATTTGGTGAGCCAACTGGTTTTGGTGTACTGATCATTACCTGAAAGAATCATCAAGATTGGGTGAAAAAATGTTTGCTAAGATTTCAGGCAACTCGTAGTTTTTTGGAAGCTTGGCAACCCCTTTCGATCAAAGTGATTTTCACCAGTCTCTGCTTAGGGCTACATCAACAGCAAACAAACCATAGAGATAGTACATGAAACTGCTTTATTGTGTCATGTTTCAAAGATCTAGCACAAACCGTGTTTGATTTAGAGTTCCAAATACATATATCCCTATATGAGAAAACAGAGTGAAACCTAAAAATGAAAACGGTTACTGCAAACGAACGGTTTAACCTAGAAGAACGAAATTTGGTGAGCCAAGTGGTGTTGGTGTACTGATCATTACCTGAAAGAATCATCAAGATATGGTGAAAACATGTTTGTTGAGATTTCAGTCAACTCGTAGTTTTTTGGAAGCTTGGCAACCCCTATCCATCAAAATGATTTTCGCCAGTCTCTGCTTAGGGCTACATCAACAGCAAACAAATCATAGAGATAGAACTTGAAACTGCTTTATTGTGTCAAGTTTCAAGGAGCTAGCACAAACCGTGTTTCATTTAGAGTTCCAAATACATGTATCCCTATAGGAGAAAACAGAGTGAAACCTAAAAATGAAAACGGTTACTGCAAACGAACGGTTTAACCTAGAAGAACGAAATTTGGTGAGCCAAGTGGTTTTGGTGTACTGATCATTACCTGAAAGAATCATCAAGATTGGGTGAAAAAATGTTTGCTGAGATTTCAGGAAACTCGTAGTTTTTGGAAACTTGGCAACCCCTTTCCATCAAAAGGATTTTCGCCAGTCTCTGCTTAGGGCTACATCAACAGCAAACAAATCATAGAAATAGGACATGAAACTGCTCTATTGTGTCAAGTTTCAAGGAACTAGCACAAACCGTGTTTGATTTAGAGTTCCAAATACATGTATCCCTATAGGAGAAAACAGAGTGAAAACTAAAAATGAAAACGGTTACTGCAAACTAACGGTTTAACTAGAAGAACGAAATTTGGTGAGCCAAGTGGTGTTGGTGTACTGATCATTACCTGAAAGAATCATCAAGATATGGTGAAAAAATGTTTGCTGAGATTTCAGGCAACTCGTAGTTTTTTGGAAGCTTGGCAACCCCTTTCCATCAAAATGATTTTCGCCAGTCTCTGCTTAGGGCTACATCAACAGCAAACAAATCATAGAGATAGAACTTGAAACTGCTTTATTGTGTCAAGTTTCAAGGAGCTAGCACAAACCGTGTTTCATTTAGAGTTCCAAATACATGTATCCCTATAGGAGAAAACAGAGTGAAACCTAAAAATGAAAACGGTTACTGCAAACGAACGGTTTAACCTAGAAGAACGAAATTTGGTGAGCCAAGTGGTTTTTGTGTACTGATCATTACCTGAAAGAATCATCAAGATACTGTGAAAAAATGTCTGCTGAGATTTCAGGCAACTCATAGTTTTTTGGAAACTTGGCAACCCCTTTCCATCAAAATGATTTTCGCCAGTCTCTGATTAGGGCTACATCAACAGCAAACAAATCATAGAGATAGAACTTGAAACTGCTTTATTGTGTCAAGTTTCAAGGAGCTAGCACAAACCGTGTTTGATTTAGAGTTCCAAATACATGTATTTCTATAGGAGAAAACAGAGTGAAACCTAAAAATGAAAACGGTTACTGCAAACGAACGGTTTAACCTAGAAGAACAAAATTTGGTGAGCCAAGTGGTTTTGGTGTACTGATCATTACCTGAAAGAATCATCAAGTTTGGTTGAAAAAATGTTTGCTGAGATTTCAGGCACCTCGTAGTTTTTTGGAAGCTTGGCAACCCTTTCCATCAAAGTGATTTTCGCCATTCTCTGCTTAGGGCTACATCAACAGCAAACAAACCATAGAGATAGAACTTGAAACTGCTTTATTGTGTCATGTTTCAAAGAGCTAGCACAAACCATGTTTGATTTAGAGTTCCAAATACATGTATCCCTATAGGAGAAAACAGAGTGAAACCTAAAAATGAAAACGGTTACTGCAAACGAACGGTTTAACCTAGAAGAACGAAATTTGGTGAGCCAAGTGGTTTTGGTGTACTGATCATTACCTGAAAGAATCATCAAGATATGGTGAAAAAATGTTTGCTGAGATTTCAGGCAACTCGTAGTTTTTGGAAACTTGGCAACCCCTTTCCATCAAAATGATTTTCGCCAGTCTCTGCTTAGGGCTACATCAACAGCAAACAAACCATAGAGATAGTACTTGAAACTGCTTTATTGTGTCAAGTTTCAAAGAGCTAGCACAAACCGTGTTTGATTTAGAGTTCCAAATACATGTATCCCTATAGGAGAAAACAGAGTGAAACCTAAAAATGAAAACGGTTACTGCAAACGAACGGTTTAACCTAGAACGAAATTTGGTGAGCCAAGTGGTTTTGGTGTACTGATCATTACCTGAAAGAATCATCAAGATTGGGTGAAAAAATGTTTGCTGAGATTTCAGGCAACTCGTAGTTTTTTGGAAGCTTGGCAACCCCTTTCGATCAAAGTGATTTTCGCCAGTCTCTGCTTAGGGCTACATCAACAGCAAACAAACCATAGAGATAGTACTTGAAACTGCTTTATTGTGTCATGTTTCAAAGAGCTAGCACAAACCGTGTTTGATTTAGAGTTCCAAATACATATATCCCTATATGAGAAAACAGAGTGAAACCTAAAAATGAAAACAGTTACTGCAAACGAACGGTTTAACCTAGAAGAACGAAATTTGGTGAGCCAAGTGTTTTTGGTGTACTGATCATTACCTGAAAGAATCATCAAGATTGATTGAAAAAATGTTTGCTGAGATTTCAGGCAACTCGTAGTTTTTTGGAAGCTTGGCAACCCCTTTTCATCAAAGTGATTTTCGCCAGTCTCTGCTTAGGGCTACATCAACAGCAAACAAACCATAGAGATAGAACTTGAAACTGCTTTATTGTGTCATGTTTCAAAGAACTAGCACAAACCGTGTTTGATTTAGAGTTCCAAATACATGTATCCCTATAGGAGAAAACAGAGTGAAACCTAAAAATGAACACGGTTACTGCAAACGAACGGTTTAACCTAGAAGAACGAAATTTGGTGAGCCAAGTGGTTTTCGTGTACTGATCATTTCCTGAAAGAATCATCAAGATTGGGTGAAAAAATGTTTGCTGAGATTTCAGGCAACTCGTAGTTTTTTGGAAGCTTGGCAACCCCTTTCGATCAAAGTGATTTTCGCCAGTCTCTGCTTAGGGCTACATCAACAGCAAACAAACCATAGAGATAGTACTTGAAACTGCTTTATTGTGTCATGTTTCAAAGAGCTAGCACAAACCGTGTTTGATTTAGAGTTCCAAATACATATATCCCTATATGAGAAAACAGAGTGAAACCTAAAAATGAAAACGGTTACTGCAAACGAACGGTTTAACCTAGAAGAACGAAATTTGGTGAGCCAAGTGGTGTTGGTGTACTGATCATTACCTGAAAGAATCATCAAGATATGGTGAAAAAATGTTTGTTGAGATTTCAGGCAACTCGTAGTTTTTTGGAAGCTTGGCAACCCCTATCCATGAAAATGATTTTCGCCAGTCTCTGCTTAGGGCTACATCAACAGCAAACAAATCATAGAGATAGAACTTGAAACTGCTTTATTGTGTCAAGTTTCAAGGAGCTAGCACAAACCGTGTTTCATTTAGAGTTCCAAATACATGTATCCTTATAGGAGAAAACAGAGTGAAACCTAAAAATGAAAACGGTTACTGCAAACGAACGGTTTAACCTAGAAGAACGAAATTTGGTGAGCCAAGTGGTTTTGGTGTACTGATCATTACCTGAAAGAATCATCAAGATATTGTGAAAAAATGTCTGCTGAGATTTCAGGCAACTCGTAGTTTTTTGGAAACTTGGCAACCTTTTTCCATCAAAGTGATTTTCGCCAGTCTCTGCTTAGGGCTACATCAACAGAAACAAATCATAAAGATAGAACTTGAAACTGCTTTATTGTGTCAAGTTTCAAGGAGCTAGCACAAACCGTATTTGATTTAGAGTTCCAAATACATGTATTTCTATAGGAGAAAACAGAGTGAAACCTAAAAATGAAAACGGTTACTGCAAACGAACGGTTTAACCTAGAAGAACGAAATTTGGTGAGCCAAGTGGTTTTGGTGTACAGATCATTACCTGAAAGAATCATCAAGTTTGGTTGAAAAAATGTTTGCTGAGATTTCAGGCAACTCGTAGTTTTTTGGAAGCTTGGCAACCCTTTCCATCAAAGTGATTTTCGCCAGTCTCTGCTTAGGGCTACATCAACAGCAAACAAACAATAGAGATAGAACTTGAAACTGCTTTATTGTGTCATGTTTCAAAGAACTAGCACAAACCGTGTTTGATTTAGAGTTCCAAATACATTATCCCTATAAGAGAAAACAGAGTGAAACCTAAAAATGAAAACGGTTACTGCAAACAAACGGTTTAAACTAGAAGAACGAAATTTGGTGAGCCAAGTGGTTTTGGTGTACTGATCATTACCTGAAAGAATCATCAAGATTGGGTGAAAAAATGTTTGCTGAGATTTCAGGCAACTCGTAGTTTTTTGGAAGCTTGGCAACCCCTTTCCATCAAAGTGATATTCGCCAGTCTCTGATTAGGGGTACATCAACAGCAAACAAACCATAGAGATAGAACTTGAAACTGCTTTATTGTGTCAAGTTTCAAAGAGCTAGCACAAACCGTGTTTGATTTAGAGTTCCAAATACATGTATCCCTATAGGAGAAAACAGAGTGAAAACTAAAAATGAAAACGATTACTGCAAACGAACGGTTTAACCTAGAAGAACGAAATTTGGTGAGCCAAGTGGTTTTGGTGTACTAATCATTACCTGAAAGAATCATCAAGATTGGGTGAACAAATGTTTGCTGAGATTTCAGGCAACTCGTAGTTTTTTGGAAGCTTGGCAACCCCTTTCCATCAAAGTGATTTTCGCCAGTCTCTGCTTAGGGCTACATCAACAGCAAACAAACCATAGAGATAGTACTTGAAACTGCTTTATTGTGTCAAGTTTCAAAGAGCTAGCACAAACCGTGTTTGATTTAGAGTTCCAAATACATGTATCCCTATAGGAGAAAACAGAGTGAAACCTAAAAATGAAAACGGTTACTGCAAACGAACGGTTTAACCTAGAACGAAATTTGGTGAGCCAAGTGGTTTTGGTGTACTGATCATTACCTGAAAGAATCATCAAGATTGGGTGAAAAAATGTTTGCTGAGATTTCAGACAAATCGTAGTTTTTTGGAAGCTTGGCAACCCCTTTCGATCAAAGTGATTTTCGCCAGTCTCTGCTTAGGGCTACATCAACAGCAAACAAACCATAGAGATAGTACTTGAAACTGCTTTATTGTGTCATGTTTCAAAGAGCTAGCACAAACCGTGTTTGATTTAGAGTTCCAAATACATATATCCCTATATGAGAAAACAGAGTGAAACCTAAAAATGAAAACGGTTACTGCAAACGAACGGTTTAACCTAGAAGAACGAAATTTGGTGAGCCAAGTGGTGTTGGTGTACTGATCATTACCTGAAAGAATCATCAAGATATGGTGAAAAAATGTTTGTTGAGATTTCAGGCAACTCGTAGTTTTTTGGAAGCTTGGCAACCCCTATCCATGAAAATGATTTTCGCCAGTCTCTGCTTAGGGCTACATCAACAGCAAACAAATCATAGAGATAGAACTTGAAACTGCTTTATTGTGTCAAGTTTCAAGGAGCTAGCACAAACCGTGTTTCATTTAGAGTTCCAAATACATGTATCCTTATAGGAGAAAACAGAGTGAAACCTAAAAATGAAAACGGTTACTGCAAACGAACGGTTTAACCTAGAAGAACGAAATTTGGTGAGCCAAGTGGTTTTGGTGTACTGATCATTACCTGAAAGAATCATCAAGATATTGTGAAAAAATGTCTGCTGAGATTTCAGGCAACTCGTAGTTTTTTGGAAACTTGGCAACCTTTTTCCATCAAAGTGATTTTCGCCAGTCTCTGCTTAGGGCTACATCATCAGCAAACAAACCATAGAGATAGTACTTGAAACTGCTTTATTGTGTCAAGTTTCAAAGAGCTAGCACAAACCGTGTTTGATTTAGAGTTCCAAATACTTGTATCCCTATAGGAGAAAACAGAGTGAAACCTAAAAATGAAAACGGTTACTGCAAGCGAACGGTTTAACCTAGAAGAACGAAATTTGGTGAGCCAAGTGGTTTTGGTGTACTGATCATTACCTGAAAGAATCATCAAGATTGGGTGAACAAATGTTTGCTGAGATTTCAGGCAACTCGTAGTTTTTTGGAAGCTTGGCAACCCCTTTCCATCAAAGTGATTTTCGCCAGTCTCTGCTTAGGGCTACATCAACAGCAAACAAACCATAGAGATAGTACTTGAAACTGCTTTATTGTGTCAAGTTTCAAAGAAATAGCACAAACCGTGTTTGATTTAGAGTTCCAAATACATGTATCCCTATAGGAGAAAACAGAGTGAAACATAAAAATGAAAACGGTTACTGCAAACGAACGGTTTAACATAGAAGAACGAAATTTGGTGAGCCAAGTGGTTTTGGTGTACTGATCATTACGTGAAAGAATCATCAAGATTGGGTGAACAAATGTTTGCTGAGATTTCAGGCAACTCGTAGTGTTTTGGAAGCTTGGCAACCCCTTTCCATCAAAGTGATTTTCGCCAGTCTCTGCTTAGGGCTACATCAACAGCAAACAAACCATAGAGATAGAACTTGAAACTGCTTTATTGTGTCAAGTTTCAAAGAGCTAGCACAAACCGTGTTTGATTTAGAGTTCAAAATACATGTATCCCTATAGGAGAAAACAGAGTGAAACCTAAAAATGAAAACGGTTACTGCAAATGAACGGTTTAACCTAGAAGAACAAAATTTGGTGAGCCAAGTGGTTTTGGTGTACTGATCATTACCTGAAAGAATCATCAAGATTGGGTGAAAAAATGTTTGCTGAGATTTCAGGCAACTCGTAGTTTTTTGGAAGCTTGGCAACCCTTTTCCATCAAAGTGATTTTCGCCAGTCTCTGCTTAGGGCTATATCAACAGCAAACAAACCTTAGAGATAGAACTTGAAACTGCTTTATTGTGTCAAGTTTCAAAGAGCTAGCACAAACCGTGTTTGATTTAGAGTTCCAAATACATGTATCCCTATAGGAGAAAACAGAGTGAAACCTAAAAATGAAAACGGTTACTGCAAATGAACGGTTTAACCTAGAAGAACGAAATTTGGTGAGCCAAGTAATTTTGGTGTACTGATCATTACCTGAAAGTATCATCAAGATTGGGTGAACAAATGTTTGCTGAGATTTCAGGCAACTCGTAGTTTTTTGGAAGCTTGGCAACCACTTTCCATCAAAGTGATTTTCGCCAGTCTCTGCTTAGGGCTACATCAACAGCAAACAAACCATAGAGATAGTACTTGAAACTGCTTTATTGTGTCAAGTTTCAAAGAGCTAGCACAAACCGTGTTTGATTTAGAGTTCCAAATACATGTATCCCTATAGGAGAAAACAGAGTGAAACCTAAAAATGAAAACGGTTACTGCAAACGAACGGTTTAACCTAGAAGAACGAAATTTGGTGAGCCAAGTGGTTTTGGTGTACTGATCATTACCTGAAAGAATCATCAAGATTGGGTGAACAAATATTTGCTGAGATTTCAGGCAACTCGTAGTTTTTTGGAAGCTTGGCAACCCCTTTCCATCAAAGTGATTTTCGCCAGTCTCTGCTTAGGGCTACATCAACAGCAAACAAACCATAGAGATAGAACTTGAAACTGCTTTATTGTGTCAAGTTTCAAAGAGCTAGCACAAACCGTGTTTGATTTAGAGTTCAAAATACATGTATCCCTATAGGAGAAAACAGAGTGAAACCTAAAAATGAAAACGGTTACTGCAAATGAACGGTTTAACCTAGAAGAACAAAATTTGGTGAGCCAAGTGGTTTTGGTGTACTGATCATTACCTGAAAGAATCATCAAGATTGGGTGAAAAAATGTTTGCTGAGATTTCAGGCAACTCGTAGTTTTTTGGAAGCTTGGCAACCCTTTTCCATCAAAGTGATTTTCGCCAGTCTCTGCTTAGGGCTATATCAACAGCAAACAAACCTTAGAGATAGAACTTGAAACTGCTTTATTGTGTCAAGTTTCAAAGAGCTAGCACAAACCGTGTTTGATTTAGAGTTCCAAATACATGTATCCCTATAGGAGAAAACAGAGTGAAACCTAAAAATGAAAACGGTTACTGCAAATGAACGGTTTAACCTAGAAGAACGAAATTTGGTGAGCCAAGTAATTTTGGTGTACTGATCATTACCTGAAAGTATCATCAAGATTGGGTGAACAAATGTTTGCTGAGATTTCAGGCAACTCGTAGTTTTTTGGAAGCTTGGCAACCACTTTCCATCAAAGTGATTTTCGCCAGTCTCTGCTTAGGGCTACATCAACAGCAAACAAACCATAGAGATAGTACTTGAAACTGCTTTATTGTGTCAAGTTTCAAAGAGCTAGCACAAACCGTGTTTGATTTAGAGTTCCAAATACATGTATCCCTATAGGAGAAAACAGAGTGAAACCTAAAAATGAAAACGGTTACTGCAAACGAACGGTTTAACCTAGAAGAACGAAATTTGGTGAGCCAAGTGGTTTTGGTGTACTGATCATTACCTGAAAGAATCATCAAGATTGGGTGAACAAATATTTGCTGAGATTTCAGGCAACTCGTAGTTTTTTGGAAGCTTGGCAACCCCTTTCCATCAAAGTGATTTTCGCCAGTCTCTGCTTAGGGCTACATCAACAGCAAACAAACCATAGAGATAGTACTTGAAACTGCTTTATTGTGTCAAGTTTCAAAGAGCTAGCACAAACCGTGTTTGATTTAGAATTCCAAATACATGTATCCCTATAGGAGAAAACAGAGTGAAACCTAAAAATGAAAACGGTTACTGCAAACGAACGGTTTAACCTAGAAGAACGAAATTTGGTGAGCCAAGTGGTTTTGGTGTACTGATCATTACCTGAAAGAATCATCAAGATTGGGTGACCAAATGTTTGCTGAGATTTCAGGCAACTCGTAATTTTTTGGAAGCTTGGCAACCCCTTTCCATCAAAGTGATTTTCGCCAGTCTCTGCTTAGGGCTACATCAACAGCAAACAAACCATAGAGATAGTACTTGAAACTGCTTTATTGTGTCAAGTTTCAAAGAGCTAGCACAAACCGTGTTTGATTTAGAGTTCCAAATACATGTATCCCTATAGGAGAAAACAGAGTGAAACCTAAAAATGAAAACGGTTACTGCAAACGAACGGTTTAACCTTGAAGAACGAAATTTGGTGAGCCAAGTGGTTTTGGTGTACTGATCATTACCTGAAAGAATCATCAAGATTGGGTGCAAAAATGTTTGCTGAGATTTCAAGCAACTCGTAATTTTTTGGAAGCTTGGCAACCCCTATCCATCAAAGTGATTTTCGCCAGTCTCTGCTTAGGGCTACATCAACAGCAAACAAACCATAGAGATAGTACTTGAAACTGCTTTATTGTGTCAAGTTTCAAAGAGCTAGCACAAACCGTGTTTGATTTAGAGTTCCAAATACATGTATCCCTATAGGAGAAAACAGAGTGAAACCTAAAAATGAAAACGGTTACTGCAAACGAACGGTTTAACCTAGAAGAACGAAATTTGGTGAGCCAAGTGGTTTTGGTGTACTGATCATTACCTGAAAGAATCATCAAGATTGGGTGAACAAATGTTTGCTGAGATTTCAGGCAACTCGTAGTTTTTTGGAAGCTTGGCATCCCCTTTCCATCAAAGTGATTTTCGCCAGTCTCTGCTTAGGGGTACATCAACAGCAAACAAACCATAGAGATAGAACTTGAAACTGCTTTATTGTGTCAAGTTTCAAAGAGCTAGCACAAACCGTGTTTGATTTAGAGTTCCAAATACATGTATCCCTATAGGAGAAAGCAGAGTGAAACCTATAAATGAAAACGGTTACTGCAAACGAACGGTTTAACCTAGAAGAACGAAATTTGGTGATACAAGTGGTTTTGGTGTACTGATCATTACCTGAAAGAATCATCAAGATTGGGTGAACAAATGTTTGCTGAGATTTCAGGCAACTCGTAGTTTTTTGGAAGCTTGGCAACCCCTTTCCATCAAAGTGATTTTCGCCAGTCTCTGCTTAGGGCTACATCATCAGCAAACAAACCATAGAGATAGTACTTGAAACTGCTTTATTGTGTCAAGTTTCAAACAGCTAGCACAAACCGTGTTTGATTTAGAGTTCCAAATACTTGTATCCCTATAGGAGAAAACAGAGTGAAACCTAAAAATGAAAACGGTTACTGCAAGCGAACGGTTTAACCTAGAAGAACGAAATTTGGTGAGCCAAGTGGTTTTGGTGTACTGATCATTACCTGAAAGAATCATCAAGATTGGGTGAACAAATGTTTGCTGAGATTTCAGGCAACTCGTAGTGTTTTGGAAGCTTGGCAACCCCTTTCCATCTAAGTGATTTTCGCCAGTCTCTGCTTAGGGCTACATCAACAGCAAACACACCATAGAAATAGTACTTGAAACTGCTTTATTGTGTCAAGTTTAAAAGAGCTAGCACAAACCGTGTTTGATTTAGAGTTCCAAATACATGTATCCCTATGCGAGAAAACAGAGTGAAACCTAAAAATGAAAACGGTTACTGCAAACGAACGGTTTAACCTAGAAGAACGAAATTTGGTGAGCCAAGTGGTTTTGGTGTACTGATCATTACCTGAAAGAATCATCAAGATTGGGTGAACAAATGTTTGCTGAGATTTCAGACAAATCGTAGTTTTTTGGAAGCTTGGCAACCCCTTTCCATCAAAGTGATTTTCGCCAGTCTCTGCGTAGGGCTACATAAACAGCAAACAAACCATAGAGACAGAACTTGAAACTGCTTTATTGTGTCAAGTTTCAAAGAGCTAGCACAAACCGTGTTTGATTTAGAGTTCCAAATACATGTATCCCTATAGGAGAAAACAGAGTGAAACATAAAAATGAAAACGGTTACTGCAAACGAACGGTTTAACATAGAAGAACGAAATTTGGTGAGCCAAGTGGTTTTGGTGTACTGATCATTACGTGAAAGAATCATCAAGATTGGGTGAACAAATGTTTGCTGAGATTTCAGGCAACTCGTAGTGTTTTGGAAGCTTGGCAACCCCTTTCCATCAAACTGATTTTCGCCAGTCTCTGCTTAGGGCTACATCAACAGCAAACAAACCATAAAGATAGAACTTGAAACTGCTTTATTGTGTCAAGTTTCAAAGAGCTAGCACAAACCGTGTTTGATTTAGAGTTCCAAATACATGTATCCCTATAGGAGAAAACAGAGTGAAACCTAAAAATGAAAACGGTTACTGCAAATGAACGGTTTAACCTAGAAGAACAAAATTTGGTGAGCCAAGTGGTTTTGGTGTACTGATCATTACCTGAAAGAATCATCAAGATTGGGTGAAAAAATGTTTGCTGAGATTTCAGGCAACTCGTAGTTTTTTGGAAGCTTGGCAACCCTTTTCCATCAAAGTGATTTTCGCCAGTCTCTGCTTAGGGCTACATCAACAGCAAACAAACCTTAGAGATAGAACTTGAAACTGCTTTATTGTGTCAAGTTTCAAAGAGCTAGCACAAACCGTGTTTGATTTAGAGTTCCAAATACATGTATCCCTATAGGAGAAAACAGAGTGAAACCTAAAAATGAAAACGGTTACTGCAAACGAACGGTTTAACCTAGAAGAACGAAATTTGGTGAGCCAAGTAATTTTGGTGTACTGATCATTACCTGAAAGTATCATCAAGATTGGGTGAACAAATGTTTGCTGAGATTTCAGGCAACTCGTAGTTTTTTGGAAGCTTGGCAACCCCTTTCCATCAAAGTGATTTTCGCCAGTCTCTGCTTAGGGCTACATCAACAGCAAACAAACCATAGAGATAGTACTTGAAACTGCTTTATTGTGTCAAGTTTCAAAGAGCTAGCACAAACCGTGTTTGATTTAGAGTTCCAAATACATGTATCCCTATAGGAGAAAGCAGAGTGAAACCTATAAATGAAAACGGTTACTGCAAACGAACGGTTTAACCTAGAAGAACGAAATTTGGTGAGCCAAGTGGTTTTGGTGTACTGATCATTACCTGAAAGAATCATCAAGATTGGGTGAACAAATATTTGCTGAGATTTCAGTCAACTCGTAGTTTTTTGGAAGCTTGGCAACCCCTTTCCATCAAAGTGATTTTCGCCAGTCTCTGCTTAGGGCTACATCAACAGCAAACAAACCGTAGAGATAGAACTTGAAACTGCTTTATTGTGTCAAGTTTCAAAGAGCTAGCACAAACCGTGTTTGATTTAGAGTTCCAAATACATGTATCCCTATAGGAGAAAACAGTGTGAAACCTAAAAATCAAAACGGTTACTGCAAACGAACGGTTTAACCTAGAAGAACGAAATTTGGTGAGCCAAGTGGTTTTGGTGTACTGATCATTACCTGAAAGAATCATCAAGATTGGGTGAACAAATGTTTGCTGAGATTTCAGGCAACTCGTATTTTTTGGAAGCTTGGCAACCCCTTTCCATCAAAGTGATTTTCGCCAGTCTCTGCTTAGGGCTACATCAACAGCAAACAAACCATAGAGATAGTACTTGAAACTGCTTTATTGTGTCAAGTTTCAAAGAGCTAGCACAAACCGTGTTTGATTTAGAGTTCCAAATACATGTATCCCTATAGGAGAAAACAGAGTGAAACCTAAAAATGAAAACGGTTACTGCAAACGAACGGTTTAACCTAGAAGAACGAAATTTGGTGAGCGAAGTGGTTTTGGTGTACTGATCATTACCTGAAAGAATCATCAAGATTGGGTGAACAAATGTTTGCTGAGATTTCAGGCAACTCGTAGTGTTTTGGAAGCTTGGCATCCCCTTTCCATCTAAGTGATTTTCGCCAGTCTCTGCTTAGGGCTACATCAACAGCAAACACACCATAGAAATAGTACTTGAAACTGCTTTATTGTGTCAAGTTTCAAAGAGCTAGCACAAACCGTGTTTGATTTAGAGTTCCAAATACATGTATCCCTATGCGAGAAAACAGAGTGAAACCTAAAAATGAAAACGGTTACTGCAAACGAACGGTTTAACCTAGAAGAATGAAATTTGGTGAGTCAAGTGGTTTTGGTGTACTGATCATTACCTGAAAGAATCATCAAGATTGGGTGAACAAATGTTTGCTGAGATTTCAGACAAATCGTAGTTTTTTGGAAGCTTGGCAACCCCTTTCCATCAAAGTGATTTTCGCTAGTCTCTGCTTAGGGCTACATAAACAGCAAACAAACCATAGAGACAGAACTTGAAACTGCTTTATTGTGTCAAGTTTCAAAGAGCTAGCACAAACCGTGTTTGATTTAGAGTTCCAAATACATGTATCCCTATAGGAGAAAACAGAGTGAAACCTAAAAATGAAAACGGTTACTGCAAACGAACGGTTTAACCTAGAAGAACGAAATTTGGTGAGCCAAGTGGTTTTGGTGTACTGATCATTACCTGAAAGAATCATCAAGATTGGGTGAACAAATGTTTGCTGAGATTTCAGGCAACTCGTAGTGTTTTGGAAGCTTGGCAACCCCTTTCCATCTAAGTGATTTTCGCCAGTCTCTGCTTAGGGCTACATCAACAGCAAACACACCATAGAAATAGTACTTGAAACTGCTTTATTGTGTCAAGTTTAAAAGAGCTAGCACAAACCGTGTTTGATTTAGAGTTCCAAATACATGTATCCCTATGCGAGAAAACAGAGTGAAACCTAAAAATGAAAACGGTTACTGCAAACGAACGGTTTAACCTAGAAGAACGAAATTTGGTGAGCCAAGTGGTTTTGGTGTACTGATCATTACCTGAAAGAATCATCAAGATTGGGTGAACAAATGTTTGCTGAGATTTCAGACAAATCGTAGTTTTTTGGAAGCTTGGCAACCCCTTTCCATCAAAGTGATTTTCGCCAGTCTCTGCGTAGGGCTACATAAACAGCAAACAAACCATAGAGACAGAACTTGAAACTGCTTTATTGTGTCAAGTTTCAAAGAGCTAGCACAAACCGTGTTTGATTTAGAGTTCCAAATACATGTATCCCTATAGGAGAAAACAGAGTGAAACCTAAAAATGAAAACTTTTACTGCAAACGAACGGTTTAACCTAGAAGAACGAAATTTGGTGAGACAAGTGGTTTTCGTGTACTGATCATTACCTGAAAGAATCATCAAGATTGGGTGAAAAAATGTTTGCTGAGATTTCAGGCAACTCTTAGTTTTTTGGAAGCTTGGCAACCCCTTTCCATCAAAGTGATTTTCGCCAGTCTCTGCTTAGGGCTACATCAACAGCAAACAAACCATAGAGATAGTACTTGAAACTGCTTTATTGTGTCAAGTTTCAAAGAGCTAGCACAAACCGTGTTTGATTTAGAGTTCCAAATACATGTATCCCTATAGGAGAAAACAGAGTGTAACCTAAAAATGAAAACGGTTACTGCAAACGAACGGTTTAACCTAGAAGAACGAAATTTGGTGAGCCAAGTGGTTTTGGTGTACTGATCATTACCTGAAAGAATCATCAAGATTGGGTGAACAAATGTTTGCTGAGATTCCAGGCAACTCGTAGTTTTTTGGAAGCTTGGCAACCCCTTTCCATCAAAGTGATTTTCGCCAGTCTCTGCTTAGGGCTACATCAACAGCAAACAAACCATAGAGATAGTACTTGAAACTGCTTTATTGTGTCAAGTTTCAAAGAGCTAGCACAAACCGTGTTTGATTTAGAGTTCCAAATACATGTATCTCTATAGGAGAAAAGAGAGTGAAACCTAAAAATGAAAACGGTTACTGCAAACGAACGGTTTAACCTAGAAGAACGAAATTTGGTGAGCCAAGTAGTTTTGGTGTACTGATCATTACCTGAAAGAATCATCAAGATTGGGTGAACAAATGTTTGCTGAGATTTCAGGCAACTCGTAGTTTTTTGGAAGCTTGGCAACCCCTTTCCATCAAAGTGATTTTCGCCAGTCTCTGCTTAGGGCTACATCAACAGCAAACAAACCATAGAGATAGTACTTGAAACTGCTTTATTGTGTCAAGTTTCAAAGAGCTAGCACAAACCGTGTTTGATTTAGAGTTCCAAATACATGTATCCCTATAGGAGAAAACAGAGTGAAACCTAAAAATGAAAACGGTTACTGCAAACGAACGGTTTAACCTAGAAGAACGAAATTTGGTGATCCAAGTGGTTTTGGTGTACTGATCATTACCTGAAAGAATCATCAAGATTGGGTGAACAAATGTTTGCTGAGATTTCAGGCAACTCGTAGTTTTTTGGAAGCTTGGCAACCCCTTTCCATCAAAGTGATTTTCGCCAGTCTCTGCTTAGGGCTACATCAAAAGCAAACAAACCATAGAGATAGTACTTGAAACTGCTTTATTGTGTCAAGTTTCAAAGAGCTAGCACAAACCGTGTTTGATTTAGAGTTCCAAATACATGTATCCCTATAGGAGAAAACAGAGTGAAACCTAAAAATGAAAACGGTTACTGCAAACGAACGGTTTAACCTAGAAGAACGAAATTTGGTGAGCGAAGTGGTTTTGGTGTACTGATCATTACCTGAAAGAATCATCAAGATTGGGTGAACAAATGTTTGCTGAGATTTCAGGCAACTCGTAGTTTTTTGGAAGCTTGGCAACCCCTTTCCATCAAAGTGATTTTCGCCAGTCTCTGCTTAGGGCTACATCAACAGCAAACAAACCATAGAGATAGTACTTGAAACTTCTTTATTGTGTCAAGTTTCAAAGAGCTAGCACAAACCGTGTTTGATTTAGAGTTCCAAATACATGTATCCCTATAGGAGAAAACAGAGTGAAACCTAAAAATGAAAACGGTTACTGCAAACGAACGGTTTAACCTAGAAGAACGAAATTTGGTGAGCCAAGTGGTTTTGGTGTACTGATCATTACCTGAAAGAATCATCAAGATTGGGTGAACAAATGTTTGCTGAGATTTCAGGCAACTCGTAGTTTTTTGGAAGCTTGGCAACCCCTTTCCATCAAAGTGATTTTCGCCAGTCTCTGCTTAGGGCTACATAAACAGCAAACAAACCATAGAGAAAGAACTTGAAACTGCTTTATTGTGTCAAGTTTCAAAGAGCTAGCACAAACCGTGTTTGATTTAGAGTTCCAAATACATGTATCCCTATAGGAGAAAACAGAGTGAAACCTAAAAATGAAAACGGTTACTGCAAACGAATGGTTTAACCTAGAAGAACGAAATTTGGTGAGACAAGTGGTTTTCGTGTACTGATCATTACCTGAAAGAATCATCAAGATTGGGTGAAAAACTGTTTGCTGAGATTTCAGGCAACTCGTAGTTTTTTGGAAGCTTGGCAACCCCTTTCCATCAAAGTGATTTTCGCCAGTCTCTGCTTAGGGGTACATCAACAGCAAACAAACCATAGAGATAGTACTTGAAACTGCTATATTGTGTCAAGTTTCAAAGAGCTAGCACAAACCGTGTTTGATTTAGAGTTCCAAATACATGTATCCTTGTAGAAGAAAACAGAGTGTAACCTAAAAATGAAAACGGTTACTGCAAACGAACGGTTTAACCTAGAAGAACGAAATTTGGTGAGCCAAGTGGTTTTGGTGTACTGATCATTACCTGAAAGAATCATCAAGATTGGGTGAACAAATGTTTGCTGAGATTTCAGGCAACTCGTAGTTTTTTGGAAGCTTGGCAACCCCTTTCCATCAAAGTGATTTTCGCCAGTCTCTGCTTAGAGCTACATCAACAGCAAACAAACCATAGAGATAGTACTTGAAACTGCTTTATTGTGTCAAGTTTCAAAGAGCTAGCACAAACCGTGTTTGATTTAGAGTTCCAAATACATGTATCCCTATAAGAGAAAACAGAGTGAAACCTAAAAATGAAAACGGTTACTGCAAACGAACGGTTTAACCTAGAAGAACGAAATTTGGTGAGCGAAGTGGTTTTGGTGTACTGATCATTACCTGAAAGAATCATCAAGATTGGGTGAACAAATGTTTGCTGAGATTTCAGGCAACTCGTAGTTTTTTGGAAGCTTGGCAACCCCTTTCCATCAAAGTGATTTTCGCCAGTCTCTGCTTAGGGCTACATCAACAGCAAACAAACCATAGAGATAGAACTTGAAACTGCTTTATTGTGTCAAGTTTCAAAGAGCTAGCACAAACCGTGTTTGATTTAGAGTTCCAAATACATGTATCCCTATAGGAGAAAACAGAGTGAAACCTAAAAATGAAAACGGTTACTGCAAACGAACGGTTTAACCTAGAAGAACGAAATTTGGTGAGACAAGTGGTTTTCGTGTACTGATCATTACCTGAAAGAATCATCAAGATTGGGTGAAAAAATGTTTGCTGAGATTTCAGGCAACTCGTAGTTTTTTGGAAGCTTGGCAACCCCTTTCCATCAAAGTGATTTTCGCCAGTCTCTGCTTAGGGCTACATCAACAGCAAACAAACCATAGAGATAGTACTTGAAACTGCTTTATTGTGTCAAGTTTCAAAGAGCTAGCACAAACCGTGTTTGATTTAGAGTTCCAAATACATGTATCCCTATAAGAGAAAACAGAGTGAAACCTAAAAATGAAAACGGTTACTTCAAACGAACGGTTTAACCTAGAAGAACGAAATTTGGTGAGCCAAGTGGTTTTGGTGTACTGATCATTACCTGAAAGAATCATCAAGATTGGGTGAACAAATGTTTGCTGAGATTTCAGGCAATTCGTAGTTTTTGGGAAGCTTGGCAACCCCTTTCCATCAAAGTGATTTTCGCCAGTCTCTGCTTAGGGCTACATCAACAGCAAACAAACCATAGAGATAGAACTTGAAACTGCTTTATTGTGTCAAGTTTCAAAGAGCTAGCACAAACCGTGTTTGATTTAGAGTTCCAAATACATGTATCCCTATAGGAGAAAACAGAGTGACCTAAAAATGAAAACGGTTACTGCAAACGAACGGATTAACCTAGAAGAACGAAATTTGGTGAGCCAAGTGGTTTTGGTGTACTTATCATTACCTGAAAGAATCATCTAGATTGGGTGAACAAATGTTTGCTGAGATTTCAGGCAACTCGTAGTTTTTTGGAAGCTTGGCAACCCATTTCCATCAATGTGATTTTCGCCACTCTCTGCTTAGGGCTACATAAACAGCAAACAAACCATAGAGATAGAACTTGAAACTGCTTTACTGTGTCAAGTTTCAAAGAGCTAGCACAAACCGTGTTTGATTTAGAGTTCCAAATACATGTATCCCTATAGGAGAAAACAGAGTGAAACCTAAAAATGAAAACGGTTACTGCAAACGAACGGATTAACCTAGAAGAACGAAATTTGGTGAGCCAAGTGGTTTTGGTGTACTTATCATTACCTGAAAGAATCATCTAGATTGGGTGAACAAATGTTTGCTGAGATTTCAGGCAACTCGTAGTTTTTTGGAAGCTTGGCAACCGATTTCCATCAATGTGATTTTCGCCACTCTCTGCTTAGGGCTACATAAACAGCAAACAAACCATAGAGATAGAACTTGAAACTGCTTTATTGTGTCAAGTTTCAAAGAGCTAGCACAAACCGTGTTTGATTTAGAGTTCCAAATACATGTATCCCTATAGGAGAAAACAGAGTGAAACCTAAAAATGAAAACGGTTATGCAAACGAACGGTTTAACCTAGAAGAACGAAATTTGGTGAGCCAAGTGGTTTTGGTGTACTGATCATTACCTGAAAGAATCATCAAGATTGGGTGAACAAATGTTTGCTGAGATTTCAGGCAACTCGTAGTTTTTTGGAAGCTTGGCAACCCCTTTCCATCAAAGTGATTTTCGCCAGTCTCTGCATAGGGCTACATAAACAGCAAACAAACCATAGAGATAGAACTTGAAACTGCTTTATTGTGTCAAGTTTCAAAGAGCTAGCACAAACCGTGTTTGATTTAGAGTTCCAAATACATGTATCCCTATAGGAGAAAACAGAGTGAAACCTAAAAATGAAAACGGTTACTGCAAACGAACGGTTTAACCTATAAGAACGAAATTTGGTGAGACAAGTGGTTTTCGTGTACTGATCATTACCTGAAAGAATCATCAAGATTGGGTGAAAAAATGTTTGCTGAGATTTCAGGCAACTCGTAGTTTTTTGGAAGCTTGGCAACCCCTTTCCATCAAAGTGATTTTCGCCAGTCTCTGCTTAGGGCTACATCAACAGCAAACAAACCATAGAGATAGTACTTGAAACTGCTATATTGTGTCAAGTTTCAAAGAGCTAGCACAAACCGTGTTTGATTTAGAGTTCCAAATACATGTATCCCTATAGAAGAAAACAGAGTGTAACCTAAAAATGAAAACGGTTACTGCAAACGAACGGTTTAACCTAGAAGAACGAAATTTGGTGAGCCAAGTGGTTTTGGTGTACTGATCATTACCTGAAAGAATCATCAAGATTGGGTGAAAAAATGTTTGCTGAGATTTAAGGCAAATCGTAGTTTTTTGGAAGCTTGGCAACCCCTTTCCATCAAAGTGATTTTCGCCAGTCTCTGCTTAGGGCTACATCAACAGCAAACAAACCATAGAGATAGTACTTGAAACTGCTTTATTGTGTCAAGTTTCAAAGAGCTAGCACAAACCGTGTTTGATTTAGAGTTCCAAATACATGTATCCCTATAAGAGAAAACAGAGTGAAACCTAAAAATGAAAACGGTTACTGCAAACGAACGGTTTAACCTAGAAGAACGAAATTTGGTGAGCCAAGTGGTTTTGGTGTACTGATCATTACCTGAAAGAATCATCAAGATTGGGTGAACAAATGTTTGCTGAGATTTCAGGCAACTCGTAGTTTTTTGGAAGCTTGGCAACCCCTTTCCATCAAAGTGATTTTCGCCAGTCTCTGCTTAGGGCTACATCAACAGCAAACAAACCATAGAGATAGAACTTGAAAGTGCTTTATTGTGTCAAGTTTCAAAGAGCTAGCACAAACCGTGTTTGATTTAGAGTTCCAAATACATGTATCCCTATAGGAGAAAACAGAGTGAAACATAAAAATGAAAACGGTTACTGCAAACGAACGGTTTAACCTAGAAGAACAAAATTTGGTGAGACAAGTGGTTTTCGTGTACTGATCATTACCTGAAAGAATCATCAAGATTGGGTGAAAAAATGTTTGCTGAGATTTCAGGCAACTCGTAGTTTTTTGGAAGCTTGGCAACCCCTTTCCATCAAAGTGATTTTCGCCAGTCTCTGCTTAGGGCTACATCAACAGCAAACAAACCATAGAGATAGTACTTGAAACTGCTTTATTGTGTCAAGTTTCAAAGAGCTAGCACAAACCGTGTTTGATTTAGAGTTCCAAATACATGTATCCCTATAAGAGAAAACAGAGTGAAACCTAAAAATGAAAACGGTTACTGCAAACGAACGGATTAACCTAGAAGAACGAAATTTGGTGAGCCAAGTGGTTTTGGTGTACTGATCATTACCTGAAAGAATCATCAAGATTGGGTGAACAAATGTTTGCTGAGATTTCAGGCAATTCGTAGTTTTTTGGAAGCTTGGCAACCCCTTTCCATCCAAGTGATTTTCGCCAGTCTCTGCTTAGGGCTACATCAACAGCAAACAAACCATAGAGATAGAACTTGAAACTGCTTTATTGTGTCAAGTTTCAAAGAGCTAGCACAAACCGTGTTTGATTTAGAGTTCCAAATACATGTATCCCTATAGGAGAAAACAGAGTGAAACCTAAAAATGAAAACGGTTACTGCAAACGAACGGATTAACCTAGAAGAACGAAATTTGGTGAGCCAAGTGGTTTTGGTGTACTTATCATTACCTGAAAGAATCATCTAGATTGGGTGAACAAATGTTTGCTGAGATTTCAGGCAACTCGTAGTTTTTTGGAAGCTTGGCAACCCATTTCCATCAATGTGATTTTCGCCACTCTCTGCTTAGGGCTACATAAACAGCAAACAAACCATAGAGATAGAACTTGAAACTGCTTTATTGTGTCAAGTTTCAAAGAGCTAGCACAAACCGTGTTTGATTTAGAGTTCCAAATACATGTATCCCTATAGGAGAAAACAGAGTGAAACCTAAAAATGAAAACGGTTATGCAAACGAACGGTTTAACCTAGAAGAACGAAATTTGGTGAGCCAAGTGGTTTTGGTGTACTGATCATTAC